>NC_034594.1:138502324-138514550 GCF_900095145.1 Mus pahari
AAAGTGATGTCTAATTGAGTGGCAGAAAAAGAGACGAATCAGAGAAAGATCTGACAGAATAGAATATGCCCAACTCTCATGAGAAGAAAGGGAAGGGAAGCTACTTTAGAGAGCAGCACAGGGTGGGGGTGAGAGAGAAGAGAGAGGTAGGAGGCAGTTTTACTGGGACACTTGTACAGCGACAAGGTGCAGAGAGAGAACAAGCTAGATACAAGTAGAGACAAAAGCAGCCAGAGAATGAAGAGCTAGAAGATTAGAACAGATTGCTAGGGTTAGTTTGGGCACAAATCAGAGTCTGGAGAAGCCAGACTGAATTAGTCAGCTTGGAGAGGAGCTTGAGCCAGAACAGCTGAGTTAAATCAGTCAACAGAGCTCAGAAAGAACTAGAAAGGGTGAGCTCATTCAGCAGTAAGTCTCAGAGGTTGACCACATTCTAGGCCTAGATTAGCTTGTGTGAAGGAAGGTTCCAGGACTAGGCCTAGGTTAGCAAACAGAGGCAGTAAGCCTTGAAGTTGGCAATTATATCAGGAGGATAAACGTTACATTTACAACAAGTTATTGGTTTGGGAAGCTCTGGAGGCCAACCCCCTAGAAATAAAAACAAAATAAGACAGAAAAACAAACAAAAAACCCAACCCCATTACAGGCTATTGCCACTGCTCTTGGGTGTACATCATAACTAGATGGTATATCCTATTACTGAAGACACATGTATTTCAGTTGCAGGACATAGAAAAATCAATCTGGAACTGGCCAGGAAGCTTCCTCCCTGTGGACTAACTTTCACAGTGCCAGAAGGTGCTATATAGGCCCCTGGGAGAGAAAAGCATCAATAGTCTTACTCGATACTAGACCCTGTATGTTCCAATACGGACCAATCAGGCAAGATGTGTCATTCATTGGTGGAATAGTGGTAAACAACTGGTTTCTGATTTGATCTGAGGCTTATTCCTAGCAGGAAGTTCATGCCTGGTACTGTAACTGTAGTCAAAAGCCCATGGATAGGGAGCTCATGGGCCAAGAGGTGGGGCAGGGGCAGGTACTGACTATTGTTTTGTTAAATGGTTATGGTGAACTGCCTTCTAAGTACTTATGTTAATACCCGATGTAGGATGCTCTCAACTCTTACTGCAGAGGACAGTAATTAATGCAGTCAACTGGCCAAACTGATAAGAATAAGCAACTATTGGGTATGCAGCCCTAAATGGGACATGGCTATCAACCCTATCTCCTAACATCAAGACAAAGGGAACATTAGGAAAATGCTCCTCAGTAGAAAAGAGGTAAGCGTTGTAGGCTGGGAGTCTTGGGAACTGCTGTCTTGTAGACACGACATGGGATTTGCACTCATTGAATGCAGAGCAGGTTCTTTGAACATGATCAAGCCAGACACATTCCGGTGTAGACAGGGCAAGGGCTCTCGCTCTGCCCCTAGCTGAAGAGCTATTGGCAGTTGAGGGCTCACTGGTGGGTCACTTGGGCCCCAGTGGGCAGGTCTATAGTCACATGTACACAGGCAGCATTAACTAGACTGGCTACTTGAAGAAAAAAAAAAAAAAAGAAAAACAAAAATAAAACAAACAAACAAAAAACATGACACATGAAGTCATGCGTGTGGGTGGGGGTGAGTTCAGGGCAGTTTGGGAGAAGTTGGGGATAGATATGACCAAAATAATTGTATACACGTATGAAATTATCAGAGAAAAACTGAAAAATACATAAAATTAGATATCACTTTATTCCAAGTTTTACTTGTTTGGGCGTAATTAAAAAGTAGATAAATATACTTGACTGAAGAAAGCTTAATAATGAAGAATTCTGAGCTTTTTCCTGGTTCTCTCACTGAGTTACTCAGTGACTCAGTTCTGTGTCATCATGTGGAAATGACAGTGTGGCTACTTAGAAACTTAAGTGTAAACCTATCTCAGATATACTTTTCACCTAAGACAGCGTTGACAAATCTTCCACGGGAGTTGCAGGAATGAGTTCCTAGTTCTGTTCTGGATGCAAACAGAACAGGAAAGTTCCTTACCCAGCAGCAAACTGTGAGGGCGCCATGAGGCCTGGGCTGAGTCCTGCAGCAGCAGCCATAGCAGCAAGACTGGCATTTGCTGGCAACTGTGCTGCTCCTTGGAGAGCAGCAGCTGCTGTCTGTAAGCCGGGTGCTGTCACCATCACTTGGCTGGCTCCAAGAGGGGAGGGTAGAGGCGTGGAGGTGGTCTGTGTTGTGCTGGTCTCACTGGCACTGGAGGCCTCAGAGGTGGAGGCTGAGGCAGAAGGAGAGGGACTCAAGGAAGGGGATGTGACTGCTGAGGAAGCAGGGGGTGCTGTGGAGATCACGGTGGCCGTGTTGTTGGACGTGGAGTCTGTAGTGCCTGAGAAGAGAACCGAGTTAGAAGGTGGCCTTCTGTAAATGGGTTTGGAAAACTTGTCACTTCCATCAGTATCTAGAATCAAGAGAATGGTTAACCTATTACTCATTAATCCTTAATTTGTTTTTTAGTAAACTAGCTTAGCATTTTAACAGAAATTAATGATAAACAATTTAAAGTCAAAGCTATGAGTCCTACTTTAAGAGTAACCACATAACTCTGAAAGAAATAACAATGTGCCATCCCTGTCCCCACCACCAGCCTCAATTTTCTATTAAAAAAAGAGCAAGTGAGGGGCTAGAGAGATGGCTCAGTGGGTCAGAGCACTGGCTGCTCTTGCAGAGGGAAGCTCACAACCATTGTTAACTCTAGTTCCAGAGGATCTGATGCCTTTTTCTGGCCTCGACAGACATCAGACACACAGATGGTGCACAGATATACATGTAGGAAAAACACTCATATACATTAAAAACAAAAACAAGAAAACCTTCAAACAAATAAATCTTTTAAAAAATGCTATTAAAGGTGGTACACACCTTTAATTCTAGCACTTGAGAGGCAGAGACAGATCTCTATGAGTTTGAGGCCAGCCTGGTCTATATAGAGAGTTGGAAGCCAGTCAGATCTACAAAGTGAGACCTCACCTAAAACAAAAACAATGAACAAAAACGACAAAACCAAAATCATTTTAGTATTTCTTATCATTCCTTAGTAGATTTTCAGTACACCCATTATAACAGTACACCTAAATTTGAAATAGCCATGTTTCAAATACTCAAAAGCCACATGTGTTTAGTGAATGTCATAGTGCATAGTACAGATTTAAAGTGCATAGTACAGATTTAAAATGTGTGGAAGTTGGAAAGCTAGAGTCTAGAGGCAAAAGTATCTTAAAAGACTGTCCATTTATGACCCAGTAAGGTGTCTATTAAAGTAAACATAGCAGGCCCTCTAATTCTAGTTGTCAATAAATGTTTGCCATGTTTTTCCTTTCCTCTTCCTCCTCTACCTTTTTAGTTAAATTGATACAAGTTACCAGGCATTTGGAAGATGGAGCCTCAATTGAGAAAATGCCCTTACTTGATGGACCTGTGGGTTAATAAGTCTGTGGGACATTTTCTTAATTAGTGCTTGATGTAGGAAGGCCCCACTCACTGAGGCTGTTGCCACCCCTGGGTAGGTGGCTCTGGATGGTATAAAAGCAAGCAGAGAAAGCAAGCCATGAGATGAGGAACAAGCTAGTACGCAGTGCTCCTTCATGGTCTCTGCATTAGTCCCCACCTCAAGTCCCTGCCCTAACTTCCCTCAGTGATGGACTTTAAGCTGAAATAAATCGTTTCCTCCTCAAGTTTGTTTTTGGTTATGGTGTTTTATAACAGCAATAGAAACCCCACCTAAGACAATGCTGCATTACAAAGCAAAAACAAAAATAAAAACAACAAAAACTCCACCAAAACAAAACAGAGGTAGCCAGAATTGAACTTAGTGAAGCTCAGCATGTCCTAGGATATAATTAACCATACATAAATAGAAAACAAAACTCATGTGATATTCTCACTAGTGAGAACTCAAAAAGGACAAACATATACAACCCATCCGTTTAAAATTTCCATACAGCAATACTACTGATGTATACAAGATTTCCAATGTATTATATAAACAGCCCAAGCAAAAGAAATATCTCAAACTTGTGAAACAGTCAGAAAAACCTTATGTAAGAAACACTTTTCGGTACAGAAGGCCCTTCCCCTGTAAGAGCCTCAGCACACATGTATGCACCTCTGCTGCAGTAATACGGAGAACCCTGCTATTAAGGTTGCAGTTCCCCACGGCGGATGCCTTTCTCAGCAGGGCTTCCCTGTCTCTCTGTGGGGTGAGTTGAACACAGGTGTCTGATCTTGTTTGAAAACTGACCTTGTACAGAGTTCTGTGTAAGGCTGCATAACTCGGTACACAAGTCCTGTTCTGGCTTCCTGTCAGCATGATAAGTAGGTGTTGTATTATAACCAATCATCCCTTGCTGCCTGTTTGATGCTGTGACCAATTTGTCCTTTGCACCTGTACCCCTAAAAGAGCCCTATACACCCTATCCCTGAACAATAGAGCAGACTCGTCCAGCTGCAGCGGCCTTCCGAAGCTCTTCCGTCATACTCACGGCTATCCAAACCCTGCCTGTGACCTTGCTTCCTTTACCCTCCAGGGCTGATGGCTAGCAGCCTCCGAGAAGGGAGGGCACAGCTCACGGTCTCCTTTCTGCTGCCCAGTTTTCCTCCGAAGCCACTGGGAGCAACTTACACCATCTGCAATGGGCACCACCTGCTTCCTATACTTTCACAATGGTATCAAAGTGGCTTGTGGTCTCTGAATGAGGGAACCTCACTTACCTTCTTTGTGTTGCTAATTAAGAAATATAAAAAATAATTCATCCCCCCTTTGTCCTTCTCAAAAACAAAACTAAAATGCTTTCTATATGCTACAGCTGCCTCTAGCTAAATAAAATTACACCAGTGTGGATATTATTAAGCCTACCCCTTGAGTATTTCCTCAGTTCTAAAGGTACCAGCCCAAGCCCTGCACTGTGTACCTGCTGTGGTGGGGACTCTGTCTGGTAGACTCCTAAGCACTTCCCAGCTGCATCCTCTTCTAAGATCTTGATCTACAGGAAGATAAGTGTGCTTTCTTATTTCTCTTCTACAGGCAAAATGTTTCAATGTACTTTCAATCTCCTGACAAAGTTTTCATTTCATGAAACCTAATTTTACCTGTAATACTAAATTCTGATACTGTCCCGTTTTTTTTTTTTTTTTAATACAACCTTAAATCATTAAGTAAAAAAGCTTAAATTGATTATTATACTTTCCTCCTCACTAAGTTAAATAAACCAGCAACCTGTTAACTCTTCTTGTAGGCTTACAAAGAAAATCCCAGTCAATCAGTGGATTTAATCTAGGCTAGAAAGGGATGAGTTAAAAAACTACTTAGTTTTTTTTTTCCTTTTTCTTTTTCTTGTTGTAATATACTATGCATATTCTAGGCACCTCCAATTTGAGTATCATGCAACCACTATGACATAAAACACCAGCATGATCTTTAAATACATCCTCCTAGCCACGTCGTTATGCTCCAATTCATACACCTCCTTTATGATCTGAATCCTTGGCAATGCACTCTATGGGAGCGCAGGCTTTCAGAGTAATGGGATGCAGAATAAAGAAATGTACATGATAATGAAAAGCTAGAAACAGACAAGTGTCATTTTAAGAATGCTGGAATATAAGATGCCTTTTAGAATTTAATTTCAGGTTGGCGGGAAAACAGTAAAGTATTTGCCATACACATGAACCCCCAAGTTTCATCCCCAGAAAGCACAAGAAAGGTGGGTATGGTGGTGTAGGCTTCTAATTCTAGTGCTGGGGAGGTGGAAACAAAGCTCCGGGCTTGCTGGCCAGCTGGCGTACACATATTAGTGAGCACTAGGTCCCAATAAGAGACCTCGTCCCAAAAAACAAGGAATTAGCTGTCCCTGAGGAACATCTAAGGGTTGGTTTCCAGTGTCCACATGCATGTGCGCCAGCATCCACAGGCCTCCCAAACAGCGAGGAGAAGCAGCTGGTCTGCCTGTTAAGCAAGCCATTTTATCTGCTGTGGGTCTCAAGTAGCTGCTCTTGATCTGGGGAAGCAGCACCTTCAGGTTCAGGTCAAAGAGCCTGTTATCACAAATGGATTTGGATTTGTCAAATACACTTTATCTAACTACTCAGGTCTTGTCTCAATTTCTATTTTTATTGTATAATATATTAACTGGTGTTCAGATATTAAATCTACTGTATATTCTTGGGGTAAATCCCCCAATCAAAATGAATAATCTTTTAAATATGTTGTCAGTTTTGACTTACACAAGTGGTCAACAACACTCAGTTGGACTTGCTATGACTTAGCTGAGAGCTCCAAATATCCATTTTTCATGAGGGCTATGAGCCTGTATTTTTTCTTCCAATGAATTTATCTAGCTTCTGTATCAGAACCCTGCTTGCCTTATTAAAAAAAAAAAATCCCTATTTTCTGAAATTTTATATTTTTAGAAAGTATCTGATTAAATAAAACAAAAAAAATCAATAACAAATCCCAAAGAATACTATTAAGACCTCTAGGGCCTGGGCTTTTATTTGTGAAGTTTTTAATTAATAATTACTCAACTGCTTTTAGTCTATTAGATTTTCCATTTTTTAAATCAGTTTTAACAATCTGTTAGTTTCTATTGTCCATTTTACTCTACACTATCTTTGTTTAGAGTGAAATTGTTTTTAGTACTCCAGTTTGCCACATTATACCGCAGTTCTAAGTATAAACTCCAAAGAACTGAAAATGTATGCTCACATACGAACTTGAATATGAAATTCACAGTAGCATTAAAAATAGCCCAAACCTATGCTGCTACACCAATGCTATGGCTCGTAAATGGTAAACAAATGCCGTACAACCCAAGAATGGAATACCATTCAGCCATGAAAGAAAAGTACATATATATGAAAGAAACCTGACATTTTGAAAGGGTCATTTGTACGAATTCATTTCTCTAAAATGTTAAAAGTAAGCAATCCAAAGCTAGTACAAGAGGAATGCCTGGATGAGGGAGCACCAGTAACTTATGGGCTTATTCCAATAATTAGATAATTGTTGCAGTTCCACATACTGTAACTGTACCAAAACTTACTGAACTGAGCACTTTAAAATTTTGTACAGAAAAAGGTGGGCTATAAACTGAACATGCGCCTTTAATTCTAGCTATTTGGTAGGCCAAGGGTGGGCCCACCTCAAAACTAAACAAAAAGAATTAATACTTCAATATCTATCTATCTATCTATCTATCTATCTATCTATCTATCTATCTATCTATCTATCTATCTATCTATCTATCTATCTATCATCTACCTTCCTGCTTGACTGCCTGCCTGCCTACCTACCAAGGCAGGTTCTGTGTAGCCCTGACTATCCTGGAACTCATTATGCAGAACAGGTTGGCCAAGAATTTTGAGATGCTCCAGTCTCTGCTCCTGAGTGCAGGGATAAAGGTGCAGACACAACACTGCTCCACTCTGGTTCTGTTACTGGTTTTGGTAATATGTGTCTCTTTTTTTCTTAGCTGCACTATTTCTCTACTGTCTTCATTTTATTACCTTTTTTTTTTTTGCTATAATTCTTGTTATTTTTTTTTTCTGACTGTTTTGGGACTAATTTTTTCTTCTTTTTAAAAAAATATGATTATGATCCATCCTTCTTTCCTTTCTTTCTTTCTTCCATCCTTCCCTTCTTTCAAGACAGAGTCTTAGGCTAGCCTTGTAGCCACTCTCCTCTTGCTATGTTTTGCAATCCCCCAATTCCTACACTCCCAGAAGTTTAAATCTGAGCTGTGGGCTGCTGGCCTGTGGTGCTGTTTCTCTGATCTCTATTACTGCAGACAGGCTGTCATGGTGGCCTCTGCCCTCCCTGCTGGGGTCACACTGTGCCATAATTACTGTCTTCTGAGATGCTTTATTTTCAATTGTTTTTTAATTTTAAAATTTTTCTTAATTTCTTGGTTTTATTCCTTTAGCATAAACTTGATTTAATTTCCAAATATCTGTTGTTGATTTCTAAAAAGACATATTTTGTATGGCTTTAATCCTTTAAAATTCACTGGATCTTGGCCACATGTTAATTTTCAAACATTAAAGGATTCAAGTTTTTTTCTGTTGTTGATTTCTGTAAACACAATACAACAGGGCATGATGGCACATATCTTTAATCCCAGCACTAATGAGGCAGAGGCAGGTGGATTTCTGTAAGTTTAAGACCAGTAGGATGTTCACAGTGAATCCAAGTTATCAGGGTTATATAGTAAGACCCTGTCTTAACAAAACACGACAAATAATAGGCTGGAGAGATGGCTCAGTGGTTAAAAGCACTGGCTGTTCTTCAAGAGGACTTGGGTTCAATTCCCAGCACCTACACAGCAGCTCACAACTGTCTCTGACTCCAGTTCCAAGGGATCCAAGTCCCTCACAGAGACACATCTGTGGGCAAAACAGCAATGCATATAAAATAAAAATGAGTTAAAATAATGAACATACACCTTTAACCTTTAATTTAATGTCCCAGGTCAAGCTTGAAAAACAATCTTTGGTTGATACTGTTCAATATTTGTGTATCTTTGACAACATTATTGATATAGTTCAAAAGTAGAGTATTGTATCTTACTATTGTTGAACTATTTCTTTTTCTGCTCATTTTTCTTACCTGTATCTCTAGCTTCCATTGTTTGATAACTAATTCAAATTGCTATTGTCTTTCTGAGAAATACATTTGCATCATTATGAAACATTTTGGCGAAGTGGAGACAGAACCCTTTGGTTGAGCATGGCTCCAAGGCATTTAAGAGCACTGTGTCTCCTGGAGGAGTGTATTTCTAGGCCCTCTAGAAATGTTTGCCAGGACCCTTCATTTGCCAAGCATATGAGAAAATGAAGACAAACGTCAATTATCAAGTATTTTATTATAATAGACTGAGAAAATATATTTCCTTGTTTCTGAAACTCCATTCCAAATGGCAGGAAAGACACACAGAAAAATAATAGATTTCCAAGGGCAGACATCGGATATGAGATTTAAACGGATTTGCAGAAATGGGAAAGAAGACAAATTAGGGTAATAGAGAAACCAATGATAGCACAGTTAGCAAAGGAGAATTAATCCCTTTGTTGGAGCCCCTAGAAAAGTCCAAACTCAGAGTTGCCATACACCAAGGCAGGAGTAGAAGAGCAGAGAACAGAGTGATTATAGGATTGTTTATACACTCCCTGGCAGCAGGCCTGCCAGTCCCTCTACTGGACTTTGCATATGAGCTGAGCTCAAAGAAAAGAAAGAAATCTGAGTAACAGACTAAGATTGAAGTGTAAGTAACAAGCAAATACAATCTTTGCTTCAGTAAAGTATGCATGTACTGTGTAGCAAGTTCCTCTAAGATAAGCTTGCATTTTGGAGGGAAGCTCATTAAGACACAGGGTGTTATAAAAGGAGTTTAAATATTCCATCTGATAGAGACATTCTTTAAACTCAGAAAGTAAACAACTCAAAGGATTCCAGAAGTCCTTGAAACCAAGCAGATACATTAGGGCCTTCCCCCAGCAATCATATATAAGCTGTAAGTCACAATTTGCTGAGAGATATTCAGTGAAGTTAAGCTGTTTGGAAAAAGCACTGTCAAGTTGGACTGCCAAGACACTGGGAGCAGATGAGCTGCCCAAAGAGGCTCAGACCAACTGTGCTGTGTGGTACGGATACTCTGCAACTTGTCAACCTCTCTACAGGCTGTCTACTGCAGTACAGATTTCCATCTTTTATGAACTGTCACCCATGCTGGGGTGGGCTTTCGGTGATGCAGTTGTCTTTGAGTCATTTCTGCTCCTGTAACTAACCTCTCACCACCCATATTCCTGTAAGAAACTCCAATGAATCTCAATGGTTCGCCAAGTTGGACTTTGGTGGTATCCTTACTTTGGTCTGTCACTGGTTCACTATCTGGGGTAAGTAGATGTTTGTTCATGTCGCCCCAGGAATAGTGACACAAAAGAGAGCAAAGCCCCATCTTTACTAACTGAGCAGCTGGGGGCCTAGGTCTGTGCTATTTACCACTAGGGATTTTTCTACAAAACATGGGTATCCTTAGGGTTGATTTAATGATTTATAACTTACTGGGAAAACAAAGTTCAGCTTTAAATTTTTGGATGACTGGTAGTCAGAAGGCAGGAACTTTATATTATTGGTGTTCAACCTAATGTCGGTTAATTACAGCCTAATAAGCAGAAGTGTTGAATGTTATACACTAAAAAGTGTATGTATGTGTTCATGCACATATGTGGGTACATACATATATGGTTGAAGACCAGAGGTTGATGCTGGGTGTCTTCCTCAATCATCATCTTGTTTCTGAAACAAAGTCTCACTTAGCCTGGAGCTTACCAATTTGTCTAGCCTAGCTTGAACTCACAGGATCCTCTTTTCCAAGTGCTGGCCCAGATTACAGCAGTGTGCTACTGCCTCTACACCTGAATTTTGAATTCTGGGGAAAAAGCTTGGGTTCTCACATTTGTGTGGTATGCATTTTATTGAATGAACCATCTCACCAGACCCAAAAAAGTTTATAACCTGGAATTTAAGGCTCTATAGCAGGCACAAGCAGCCTGGGGGTAGGTGCTGCTGGAGGTTATAATTTATGAAATTCTTTCAAATTACTAAAAACTGTGTACATGACATTTTATGGGAGGAAATTCTGTATAAGCTATAACAGTCAAGAGGTCATAAAGTGCTGTTAAGATTACTTAAAAACTTGACATGTTCTAATTGCTTAAAAAACACATTATGCCGGGTGTGATGGCTCATGCCTTTAATCCCAGCACTCAGGAGGCAGAGGCAGGCGGATTTCTGAGTTCGAGGCCAGCCTGGTCTACAAAGTGAGTTCCAGGACAGCCAGGGCTATACAGAGAAACCCTGTCTCGAAAAACCAAACCCCCCCCCCCCAAAAAAAAACACATTATGAAGCCATCTACTGAATTTTTATAGCATGGTAGGATCACAGAACTGAAGAGATGTTATAAATTTAAAATATGAATTAAAAAACCCAATAAAGTCTCCAATTCTAGAGTTAAGTTAGATCTGATCATGAAATATCATAAAGCAATCTAATGGCTTACTAGCATATAATAAACAATTAGCATAGCTTATGTATTGTGTATCACAAAACACAAAACATTTGATGACAATGCTGAACTGTTCTAAATGCTTATGGAAATTTATTTCGGTGGAGGCCAAAAGACTTATTTTCCTTTTTTTTGTTTGCTTGTTTGAGACAGTATTACTCTGTGTAATAGCCCTCACTACTTTGTAGACCTGACTGGCCCCGAACTTACGGTGATCCCAATTCTTCTGCCTCTCAAGTGCTGGGATTAAAGGTGTGTGCCATGTCTGGCTCTTATTTATTAATTTTATAATGAGTGTATCAGGCAATAAGCTGCGCATCAGAAAGAATATAGTATTTAGCTCTTTACAAGTACAAAGGCTATTGGGAAAGACTTATAAAAATATTTATAATATGAGTAAATGACAACCTTAACTTCCTAGAAAAGTTAAAATATTACCAAGTGGAACAGATATACAACGTGGAGTGGCTTATCAATATCACACCAAGAACTATCAGACTAAGAACTGAGCACTACAATGGTATTATTTACAATGGCACGGATGGAGCTCGCTCATGAGTTGGGTGGGGTGGCAATGGTCTAGCATAAAAAGTACTCAATGTAACTGACAAATGTGTATGTTTCTCTGAATGTAAAAAGCCATCACTATTGAAGTTTTGTGAAGAAAAAAGTCACATGAATAAAGGTTTTTTGTTTGTTTGTTTTTTTAAAAAAACTTTATTTAATCTATGAGTGCTCTGCTACATATACATCCACAGGGCAGAAGAGGGCATCAGATCCCCTTATAGATGGTTGTGAGCCACCACGTGGTTGCTGGGAATTGAACTTAGGACCTCTAGAAGAGCAGCCAGAGCTCTTAATTGCTGAGCCATCTCACCAGTCCCAAGGATGCGTTTTAAAAGTTTGGTAATAGATTTAAAACTTTTTATACTTTTTTTTCTTTCTTTCTTTCTTTTTTTTTTTAAAGCTGGGTTTGAGTGTTGTGAAACACACCTTTAATCCTAGCACTCAGAAGGTAGGTAGAAGCAGATGGGATCTGAGTTCAAAGCCAGGCTGGTCTGCATAGTGAGTGGTCCACTCAGGAGGTCAGCCAGGGCTTAGTCTTTAAAAAAAAAAAAA
>NC_034594.1:138514675-138529522 GCF_900095145.1 Mus pahari
AGAGAGAGACAGACAGAGAGAGAGAACATGAAGTGATGGAGTTGGAGCATATATGTTTGCATGTATATAGTTAAGGTCCATGTGGAGGACTGAAATTGATAAGTGTCCTCCTTGCTTATTCCCTGTTATCAAGGCAGGGTCTCTTACTGAATCTGGAACACGCCAATCTGGTTAGCCCAGTTTGTTCTGGGGAGCCCCTTTCTCTGCTTCCCTAGCACTGGGGTTATGGATGGGCTACTAAGCCCACTTGGGTATGTGTACTTTGTATATGAACTCTAGTCCTTATGGTTATGTTCATGGAGCAATTTCCCTAGAACCATCGTCATACAGTAAACACACAAACAAACAAACCACCCCACAACCAACTCACATCTTAGGTAGTAGCCCCTTCATGACCCAGCAGGTCTTCACAGAAACCTGACTGGCATTGTGCTTACTGGCCTGTAAGCTGGTTGCTGCTTACCTGGGAGAGAGAGATTAGTCACAGCAGCACTGGTTAAAGGGAGGACAGGGTTGACTGTGAGGGTAGTTGCCGTACTGCTTGTCACAAGGCTTGGAGTGGTTGCCACCTAGAGGTGAGACAAGAAAAAATGCACATAGCATAATCAGAACTTGAATAGTTCTTAAATTTGATTAATGTTTAGTCAGACAGACTACAAATAAGCTAGAATAATACCTAAACATAAATATTACCGAAACAAGACAACTGATAGCATTAGGGCTTATATTGTTTTTACTTTTGATTTTGTGGGAGAATCCACCCACCCACCTACCCACCCACCCAGCCATCCATTGATTTATTGGTTTTTAGAAACAGGGCTGCTCTGTGTAGCCCTGGATACCCTTGAGTTCAGAGATCTGCCTACCTCTGACTCCCAAGTGCTGGTGGTATTAGAGTTGTGTGGCTGACTTACACTCTTATGGCTAGGTGTAGTAGTGCTAGCGCTTAATACCAACACTTGGGAGGCAAAGGCAGACAATCTCTGAACTTAAGGCCAGCCTGGTCTACAGAGCAAGTTCCAGGAAAGCCAGGGCTACACAGAGAAACTGTTTTGAGAAATAAAACAAAACAAAACAAAACAAAACAAAACAAACAAAAAGACAACCTTACTATGTAGTTATGGCTGGTCTAGAACTCAGTTTTAACCAGGCTGGCCTCCAATACAAACAGCCACCTGTTTCTTCCTCCTGAGACCTGAGATTAAAACTGTGTACCACTACTGGGGCCAGGGACCTGTGGCTAGACAGATCATAAGCCCAAGGTGAGAACTTAATACTACTTTGCTAAATGGACATGTTAAACTAGCTCTAAAGATTTAACATTATAGATTGAAGCGGTTTAACACAGGCTCACAACTGTTTATGGTGCAAATAGGGGGCTAAGGAATACTCAGCCCTAAAAGGGACTCTGCATCACACCCACTCTTCCTCAGGTTTAGGATCACTGCAGAAGAGGGGGAGGAATGGTTTTAAGAACAGGGAAGGTGAATGAACTGTTTTCCTGACCAGAAGGGCACTGCACATAGGAACTGACAGCGATTATGACAGTATGCATAAGACCCACACAAGCTCCAGCCAGTCAGAATCCCAGCATGAAGCGGGGAGGTGGTGTCCAAGCCCTAGCTGTGGAATTATTGGTAACTGGAACCTGCTGGGAGCAGGAGAGTCAGTTTTAAGTTGTGGCCATTGGTAAGTCAGTCACACCTTAGTGGATGGCCACACATGCAGGAATGTGGGTGTGATGGGTAAAAAATAAAAAAGGGACAAGATGTGTGTGTGTGTGTGTGTGTGTGTGTACTTGGAGCTGCAGGAGTTGGGAAAGGGAGAAATACAATTAAAATATATTGAAGTTCTCAAAGAACTAATAAAATACTGAAGGTGTGTGCCCCAACACTTCCAAGCTCTAGTGAAGCAGATTTTAAAAACAATCTTGCATTTCTTTTTGAACTATTGTAATAAATATTTTATGGTTTTATAAGATCCTGCCCTCTTTCTAAGACAGCTAAGCCTGAAAAACAAAATAATCACCTACACAAAACTGTTATCTAATGACTATGATTTGTTACTACAAAAATTTTATGATTAAAACATTCCCATTTAATAACCCATAACCTTTTAGTTTAAAAAAACCTTTGTGAAGTGGCTAGAGAAATGGCTCAGTGATTAAGAGAACTGAATATTCTTAACCAAAGGACCTGGGTTCAATTTCCAGCACCCACATGACAGCTCACAATTGTCTGTAATTCTAGTATCAGGGTTTCTGACACCCTCATACAGACATACATGCAGGTAGAATACTAATGTACGTAAAATAGAATTAATTATTAAAAATAAACAACTTTTAGAGCCAGGTATGGCACTACATGTCTCTAACTCCAGCACTTGGGAAGCAGAGGCCATGAGACTCCTGTGAGTTCCAGACTAGTTGGGTGTGCATAATGAGTTTCAGATCAGTCTAGGATACACAGAGAAAACCTTTCTCAAAGAACTAAGTGGAAAGGGAAAGAGGTTGTAGCATGGAATAACATTAAAATAAAATAGAAGCAGAGCAACAAGAACAAAAGGAACATAAGTGCATTATTGGCCTTCTTTTGAAGTCTGCCTGGCAGCATGACAGTGATCTCCAATTATTCTAAAAGGAAGAAAAGTTTAAGTCCCATGACCATGGGACTTCCATTTAGGAATAACATTCTAATGCGAATGGCAGAAGTGACTAAATAAGGGTCTCTATGAAGGCTGACCTACTGTCCAAGAGTGAAGATTTGAGATTGACTATTCATCCTTGAAAATTTACTGTCACTTAATCATGTAAGTTTACTAAAATGGGCTTCAGGACTGAATGGTAATAAAGGAACACATTTTTTTTCAGGAGCAAATCTACCATTATAGTTACAGTGGAACCTTATTAGCCACAGATGAAAATCCAAAAGAATAGAAAATACTTCAAATTGTTTACTTCCAGAAATAAAGGATAACAGTGAATTCTTCAGTTCACAATGACAGATTTTATAATTTTGGAAATATTTAAAGTAGACATTTTTATATATTTATTTAACATGTATCACACACATACACACACACACACACACACTTCCTTAAAAGTTGCAGTTTGAATCAGGATAATTGCATAGGTTTCTATGTTTAAATCCAGTTGATGGAACTGTTGGGAAGGATTAGGAGGTGTGGCCTTGTTGGAGGAGGTGTGTCACTGGGGGTGGGCTTTGAGATTTCAAAAGCTTATTCCATTCCCAGAATTTTTGCCTACTTCTTGAAGATCTAAATGTGAGCTCTCTGCTGTTCCTATGCACCACTATCATGAACCCAGCCTCTGAAACCCTAAACTGAAATGAATGCGTTCTTTTCTAAGTTACTGTGATCATTCATGGTACTTTATCACAGCAATAGAACAGTAACTAAGACAACTGTTAGGAAGTAGATTTACTTCCAGGACATTTGTCAGACTAAAAATGAGCCCTTGAAGTGTGCATCTCTTCCACATCCACTCTTACCAGTGAGGCTGGGCTGGGGAAAATTGCTTTGATAGGTGAGCTGCTGGTCCCACCACTGCTGGGTGGGTTGATTCTTTTCTCCTTCTGGCGGCGGTTACAAAACCAAACACGAATCACCTCCTTTTCCATATTGAGCTGTTCAGCAATCAAGGTGATATCTTCCGAGGTAGGCTTTTGATTCTAAGAGAGGGAAAAAAGCCCATCTTTTATAATTTTAAAAATTTCATGTTATATATTTGCCATGCTGGAGATTGAATCCAGGGATAACTGGCTCTACATTGAATTATATCCTAGCCCTAGAACACTTTGTTTCTTTGAAGATTTATTTACTATGAGTATGAGTGTTTTGCATGCATGTATGTACACTGACCCCAGAGGCCAGAAGACATAGTGTTCAATCTCCTGGACCTAGAACTACAGATGGTTCTGAGCCACTATGTGGGGTTTTAGGAATCAAACCTCAGTCTATGTAGACCAGGATGACCTCAAATTACAGAGATCTGCCTGCCTCTGCCTCTGTCTCCTGAGTGCTGCAATTAAAGGCACGTGCCACCACAACCAACTTTATGAAATAACTTTATGAACTAGTATACCCATAGGAAGAAGCCAGCTAGAAAAGGATGGTAGAATCTTTATGACCACATTAAGCTACTTTAGCAAAAACTTTTTTTTTTTTGGTTTTTTGAGACAAGGTTTCTCTGTATAGCCCTGGCTGTCCTGGAACTCACTCTGTAGACCAGGCTGGCCTTGAACTCAGAAATCTGCCTGCCTCTGCCTCCCAAGTGCTATAAAAGTGTTTAAATACATACTACACTTATCTAAAATTTTATGAACAGAATAAGTGATCCTTACTGTAAAGGTCTATTTTTCTTTTTTAAAAGACAGGGTCTTAGTGTGTAGCTCTGGCTGTCCTGGAACTCTGTATGTAGACCAGGTTAGCCTCAAAATTACAGCAATCCACCTACCTTTGCTTCCCAGGCACTTGGTTTAGCTGTCTCATGCCTGGCTAAAGTCTATTAATCTGAGAGTTAACAAAGTAATACAACCTTATGGACTATTAGGAATGCTTGAGTTTTCAGTGTTTTATTCATACTATCTAACTCGGACCTCACACTGTGCTTCTGAGACAGGAACAGAAGGCAGTTTTATAGGCGCAGAAACATCTTGAAATCAAGAGATGTGATGTGCCTTTAATAAGAGGCAAAGCCAAGAAAGACTCCTGATTCAATGTTTCCTTAAGTAGAAAGTTTATTTGTTTTAAAGCCAAATATCTGTTGAATTAACTTGAACTCTAGAATAGGATATTAGAGGTCTCTAGTGTTGTGCCCAAACTACCATTCTAGGCATAAAGACACTACAATTTAGCCAACCAAACCACCAGTGTTTTTTCTGATCAGGCAAGGTTTCCTCTGAAGGCCTATGCTTATAAGATGGCTCTGTGTGAGGTACTCTTCTTCCATCTTTTCCAGTCTGCAAGATTAGCTCCCTACCAAATGCTCACATGATTAGAACCATTGTCTCTCTCGAGTCCTGCAACACTAAAGTGTAGTATTATCTGGTATACTACTTTCTCCCTGTTAAAATGCCCACAGGGTGGAGGAAGACAAGGCTATGCTTTAATATCTGCAGTCCTTAACAGTGTGGTACACATGAAAAGTAACACCCACCTCCATGAAACTCTTCTCTAAGGCCACACGGATGTTGGTCTCTATGCTGGTGCGTTTTTTCCTCCTACGATTCAAGCCCTCAGCCCCCAATCCTGGAGAATTCAAAGCACTTGGGCTAGATGCTGTAGAATCAGATGAGAGGTTCTCTACAGAAACGAAGAAAACACAAACAGCTGAGCTTAAGGATTCATATCAGAATACACAAGAACAAGAAAACTGGTAAAATGTTTAGTGCTCAATGGTAACGTGAGATTCTTAATGTTAATCTCCGTGGACGCATTGCTCAGTACTGTTGACTTCCCACTGTTCTTACTGGCAACCTTTATCACAGGGAAGTTAACTTTTATCACCACTCATTTTTGGTTTGTTTCTGAGAATACAAAGGTTCTATTCCTCCACTTACAGTTCCCTCAGGTTGGTACATTTGCTTGTTTATAAGCTGAGGATAAAAAGGAACAATGTTTCTTAAAATTCATTGGATTATTTAATGTTTAATTTAAAGATGGCTTTTCAGTTTCTCAGCACGAGAGTTGAGAGAGGGTACTGTGGAATTCTTTAAGCTTAGGAAGCACTCAATAAGCCTGGGCATGTTTCAATGGCTTTCATTCTACTGTTTGAAAACTAAGATGGAACAGACCAGTGGTTCTTGCCTGTGACTGCAAAAATGATAACAGATGGCTAAACTTCCCCCAGTTACTGAATCAACATGCCAGGGGTGAGGGTGTGTCTAAGATCTTCTTTTCCGAAGGCCTAATTTTTGTTCCTATCTACAAAGGAAACTATATGGTTAGGCATCTTTGTGGTTCCTTTTAGCTCCTGAAGTCTGTGATTTTGTGGCTCAAAATTCAGTTTTTAAAAGGATGTCTCAAAGTAAAATAAATGATTCAAGACCAGAATTCTAATTTTGTATGAAATAGGTGGTCATTTTTAACAAAAGCAGAAATATTACCAGAAACAAACTCTATGGCAATCTACTCAAGAAAGGAACAATCTGTCTGTTCTTCAAGATTTTCTACATACACACAGGCCTTCTAATCCTCATCTTCAAAAAGAAAACAAACAAACAAACAAACAAAAAATCAAAATCTATGTCCCTCCTTAAACCTAGCTCAAATAAAAAAATATCCAAAGCTGCAATTATTGCTGGTTATTTATACTGTAATTACTGGAATATTAAGATGAAATATCTGATTTACATGACCATAAATTATAAAGATTTTCATAGATTTAGTGGACCCAACATTTTGTAGTATCATCAATACAGTAAGAGCCCAGTTTGCAAACTAATCCCTCTTAGAAAATTCCATGGACAATGAAGAGATTTCTTACTATGTTCATTTACCTGCATCGTTTAGCCACTTCTCTAAAAGGGGCTTTAACTTGCACATGTTCTTAAAGCTGAGGTTCAAGGCTTCAAAGCGAGAGATGGTTGTTTGGCTGAAGTCATTTCCATATAATTTCCCCATAGCGAGCCCAACATCACCCTGAATAATATAGAACAGGAAAGGGGAATGAGGAAAAGAGACTCATGTTACTAATGTTTCCAACTTCTATTTTGAAAGGCTACTTCAATAACTGCTGCTCTAGACAGAAAACTGGCTGTCAGTTCTATTTACTCCATTCTCCCACCAACTTCACCTACAAGTAGAGCCTAGGACCATAGGGAGAGCTCAGCCTCGTGTGCTATTTTGAGTTTCTACCTTACATAATTTTAACCATCATACCAACACTTCTAAGTCTTCAAAGATAGTGCTGTTATACTAATGCCCTTCCAGTAAGACAAGCAATATGATTTAAGTACCCTTTAAATCTACCTGTATCACCTACAGGGATTAGATGTTCAGAATGCCCAGCAATTTATTTATTATTGCACTTTTATTTATTTATTCAATGTGTATGAGAATCCAAGAGGGCCATGGTGCCTAAGTGGAGGTCCGAGGACAACTTGAGGGAGCTGGCTTTCTCCTCCTAACTGTAGGTAGATGTAGGTTCTGGGGATTGAGCCTCAAATCATCAGGCTTAGTGGCAAGTGCCCCTAAATCAAGGATTTCTGGACCAACCAAATTTCACATAAATTACGTTAAAATTTAGAATGCTACCTCATTCTTTATAGTTTTTCTCATAAGTATTTCTGGAAGCTGTAGAAAAAAATCTATTTTCACCCTTAGTTTCGATTTCAAAGTTGATCACAAAACCAGGTATTCTAAAGGACCACATTTGTAGCCATTATAGAGGTAGAAATTCACAGTAGAGAGGTTTGACCCACTTAGTAAAACCTTCATGGGCACTGGAAACTTGGTAACCTTACTGAAACAGAACAATGATCCTCTGAATATATTACAAAAGATGCCTTTCTCCACGAGCCTATCACCTTTGAAATGTACACAGTGCTTTTCTTCCAGCTGGACTGCTTTTGTTCTAGTTTGAAAAAGATGTATCTTAATAGTTATTTTATAGATAACAGGAGGAACTCCTGGAGTTTAAATGGTTCACACTCACTTCAACTAGATTAGTGACAGGACAGAAAAATATAGCATTTCTCCTTCAAAATTCCACAAAGCTAACTCTATCGATTGTGAGAGTCAATTCTCAACAAACTTGACAATGTTATTTTATTATTAATTATTTTTAGATTTTATTTATTACATGTATAAGAATGTTTTGCCTATACGCATGTATAAACAACACATGTGTGTAATGTCCACAGAAGAGGGCATTGCATCTCTTGGAACTAGAGTTATAGATCCCCGTGGGTCAGCATAAAGAACCTGGGAACTGAACCCAGACCCTCTGCAAGAAGCAAGTTGTCATTTCTCTAGCTCCAATCTGTTGACACCAGGACTCATTATGTAGCCCAGACTTGCTTTGAATTTGTCATCTTCCTGTCTTTATTTCCCAAGGGGCCAGGACTCTAAGTTTGTGCCTACTATGCCCTGCTTTAGGAACACAATTTTTTTTTTTTAATCCCACAGGTCCATCTTTTGAGATTATATTGTCTATTACATGTGGGGTCAAGAAAAAGATGTATTTAAAAGTATGTGTAAGCATGGTTTTGCTCATTTTAATTTACTATTATGATGATATAGAGGGTCTCTTGTAGCCCAGAATGGTCTCAAATTTGTTATGTAGTTGTGCCTGGTTTTGAACTTGTGAACCCCTGGCTTCGCAAGTGCTAAGAGTCTAAGCACATGCCAAGATGCCAACTATGAACAACTCTCACTAAGAAGTTTAAAATAGAACAAATGTGGAAATAATATGAAATAAAATAAAAATAAAATGAAATATACTAAATATTTAACCCCAAGACAAGAGAGATATATACTATGCCTCTCAATAGATGCTATTCATGTGAAGACTTACATTTAAATTGCAGAAAAGCAAATGAATGACCTCTTTAACTAGGACTGAAGTGGATTAGTATGCTTTTATACAAATGTACCTAAAGCTATGGCTAGGCAGGCACACTAACTTTCCCCTTTCTGTTTCTATCACCGTCACACACTGCATCCCGCACACCAGGGACTCCACTCAGGTTTTGCAAACCACACATACTCATGGCACCATTTTATTGGTTTAGACTATAGCTTTCTAGAAATCTGAATCCAAATAAAACATTTTTTTTTGAGTATATGATATTATATGGCAATAAATGTTTTCTGACACTGGAACTGCACAATTTATTAAAAAATTTTCACAAATGAATTTAAAAAAAGATAGCTGATTTTCCCATTCCGTACCAGTAGTAAGTACTTTGATCCATACAGGCAAGATTTACAAACCATTCCAGATCTGTCTGGCCATTTTGAAGAATATGTAGCAGTCATGCCAAGAACAAAACAAAATAAATCATAAAACAGAATAAGATGCTGGGATGAAGGTGTGATGTGTATGAGGGAGGTGGAAGAGAAGGGTGAGAAGTGGGACAAGAGAAAAAGGGAGGGGAGGAGGGAGGAAGAGGGGAGAGAGGAAGTGATTATCCACACTGGTAATATTTTGGATCAAATGCAAAAGAAAGGGAAGGGGAACCAATGTTTGGTTAAAAGGTAGACTGTGAAAGACTAACACCTTTGACTTAGCATTTATGAAACCATTTACCAGAGAACTCCAGAGCATAATGTGGTAACAGCCAACCAAAACCTAGCACTGTTAAACGTGCTAGCCTTAAACTGCCTTCTTAGTCTATTAACTTATCTGTATCAGTCTAGTTTATCTTTATTTTTATGTTTAAAACATCACATTATTTCTTTCAAAATTGCTAAAATATTTCTGGACTGCAATTAAAATTTTTACATTAATTTACTTTGTGTGTATGTGTATATATGCAGATACATCTGTGTGTGGATGCACTACGTAGGTTCTGGAGGATCAAGCTCAGATTATCAGGCATGGTGGTAAGTATCAGCTCCTTCATTTGTTTCTTTATATCTGAAACTCCTCAAAAACGTAATTGCAATTCATCTACAATTGTACCTATTGTAAATTCCTAATATGGAGTTTTCTTTGAGCAAAAATAAATCCTCAAATATAAGGAATAAAATAAATTTAAGTCCCTAATGACATCCAGAATACAGCAGACAGTGATGGGACCTTGATTCTGATCTACAGAAAGTACAGGCAGTGCACTGTGTACTTTCATCACAAACTCATTTGGAAACTGTGTGAGTACAAGCTTTTCTGGAAAGAAAACATCAGATTGGTTTTTTTTTTTTCCCCCTGATTCTATAAATACACAATTCAATCCATACTTCAGTTTTTTTCTCTTTCAGCTAGTGATCTTTTGCCATTATAAGTTTAATTCCTTTCCTGCTTTCAAAGCATTATTCTTGACAGGCTAATCAGGGAGTACAGCCAGTGGCAGTGCTTAGAAAAAAACCTTGCTATGCACCCAAATGCTTGCTCAAACCAGCAAGCATGTTCATTTCACTTTTCAAGCCCTCTGGTAGCTGACATTAAAAGATTTTGATTTTGATTAATTTACTTAAAAAAAATCTTCAATAAATTCTTACTTGACTAATCTCAGTAGGCTAAGAGAAAGGAGGGGAGCACCTCTCTTGCAAACTAGCTTTAAGTAAGTCTTCAACAGACTCTGGGATTCAAGTTTTCTCTCCTTTCATCTGCAGTAGTTAGTCAGCTCTTCTGCATGCTCTTTAACAGTCCTATCACCAACACAATCTACTAAAACACAGCTTACTGATAGATTTTCAGAGGCCTGTTTTGTGAAACATATTTGCAAGTTTTTAACCTAATATTATATCACTAGTAAATGTATGAGCATAACGTAAGTGAATGCACAATATTCCAAAATTTTAAGTGCTAAATGACTATAAGAAAATCAACTATAGGAGCTGGAGAGGTGGCTCAGTGGTTAAGAACACTGACTGCTCTTCCAAAGGTTCTGAGTTCAATTCCCAGCAACCACATGGTGGTTTCACAACCATCTGTAAAGGTTTTTGATGCCCTCTTCTGGTATGTCTGGAAATAGCTACAGTAGACTCATATAAATAAAATAAATCTTTAAAAAATTCTGAGTTCGAGGCCAGCCTGGTCTACCAAGTGAGTTCCAGGACAGCCAGAGCTATACAGAGAAACCCTGTCTCGGGAAAAAAAAAAAAAGAAAGAAAAAGAAAATCAACTATAGCTAAACCCAAAGTCAATATGACCAAGAAACATTCTGTTCCTTACAAAGTATCCATAGCTAGCCAAGAAAGAATACGTAAGAGAACATCGTGATGGCTAAACTTGTTGACAGGCCTAGAAAGAGAGAATCTTAATTGAATTGTCACCTGACAGATTGGCTTGTGGGTATGTCTGCGGGTATGTGAGTATTTCTTAATTGCTGATTGATGGGGAGGGCCCAGGCTGTTAATAATATTGGAACAAGCCAAGAAGCAGAGTTCTTCCATGCTTCCACTTCAGTGCTTTCCACCAAATTCCTCTTTGACTCCCTCAGCAACAGGCTAGAACTTGTGAGCTGAATACAGCCTGTTTCTTTACAAGTTGGTTTTAGTCAGTGTTTTATCACAGTAACAGAAAGTGAACTTCATCCTACCTGAGTGAATCCAAGTTTGATTCGTCTTTGTTTGAAAGTCTTGGCAAACTGCTCAAGCTCCTCAAGGTCACTGGGCTCCTCCAAGCTGGGAGTGTCAATTCGCTTTGGTGTTGACTGGCTCTGTGGAAGTGTATGAATTGGGGCTGCTGCTATTGTGCGAGTTGGGGTGGTAGGCTGTTGGAGAAGGGACAGAAGAACAAACACTTTAGTTTATAAAGTACTGTGCTGGCGTCTTAAGGAAATAAAACTCACATGAGCTCAAGCCAGACAAAATTCTAGCACAGAGGAGGGAAGGTGGGTATGAGGTCCACCCCTAGCTGAGGAGTTACAGGCATTTAATGCCAGGAAAGGAAAAATCCCTTTTCTTCAATGAGGTGACACCTGGTATACTGGCCACATTCCAGGGGAGGCCCCTGGATCAGCCAATACAAGTTGGGCTCCATGAGATTTTTTTAATTAAAAAAAAAAAAACAACAAAAAACAAAAAACAAAAACAAAAAACAAGCAAGGACGGGAGACAAAGAGCAAGAGACTAGGTGGGTGAGGTCACAAGCTGGGTGCACTGGAGACATGACCTGGGGAGGGGTCTGGGAGGAGGATGAGGAGGATGATAAAAATTAACTGTTATGATAAATAAATGCATTTAGAAGAAGAACGGCTCAAGAAAACCAAGACAAAGAAATACCTGTTCCCCTACTACCCTCATTTTCTTTTTCTTAAAAGAGTTCTTACTCTTATCACCCAGATTGGTCTTTAATTCAGTATATAATCCCACTGCCTCAACTTTCACAGAACTTTATTTAGGGTAAATAGGTGCCACCAACACCAGCAAAAAGTTAAGATAAATTCACAAAGTCTTTTTTTAGCAATTTGATAAATAGTGTCATGCTTGTAATAAACACTATGCTGTGCCCACTATATAATGCACAGTTCCTGACAAAAGAGTTTGCTTACCAGGGAGCAAGTGGTATATCATTTTGACATAATACTTTCTTACTACTCAAAGCAAGAGACTTCCTGTGTGTCACTTATTGCCTATATTTCCTTGTACCAGATTCAGATCACAATTATACATTAATAATATTTTTATTCTCATCCTTATCATTTCTTCAAATATTATGGTATATAAACTATTTTCATATCATAGTAGTACATACAATTTTTTCAACCAGTCTTTAAACATTTTTCAGTGTATATAAACTTTAAACTATATTTTTATGAATTTCCCCCATTTCTATTATATCTTTGAGAAAGAAAACTTCAGTTATTTCTTAGTGATCAAATTCCTTCTGGTAAAAAGAGAAAAGTTCTTCCCGATGATACCTTATTCTCTGCATTTTAACTTTAAATCTATCTAAATTTTATTTTGAAACCTTTTTTAAACACCCCACTACACTATTCCTTGTACTAAAGACTGAGCCCAGGGCTCTACTTTCTTGTTTAAAATTTTATTTTACGTATGTCCATAAAATGCATGTCTGTGCACCATATGTGTGCAGTGCCTGCGGAGTCCAGAAGAGGGGATTGGATCTCCTGGAACTGGAGTTAGAGACAAGGTATATTAGAAAACAAACCCAGGTCCTTTACAAGGCAGTCAGAAGTCTTAACCACTGAGCCATTCCTCCAGTCCCCTTTCTTTTTTTGTTTTTAAAAGAAAATCCTAAATTTTCTTATTATTCCAACACCAGGCTGCTCTGTAGTGGTACTCACACGCACTGAGTAGGCCTTCTTTCTGGATGCTCACTAATACTGCATCCTAATTACTCAGGTGAACCCTTCCTCCTATCAACAGCAGCCCAGGTGACAGACTATGAACCAGGATTTTCTTCTTGTAATTTAGATAGGCCTTCTATTACCTGACCTTCATCTCATTAATAAGGCTTGCTCCTAGGGAACTAACTGACCCAGAAAAGTACATAATAGGCATGATATAATAATTGGGGCAAATTCTTCTGCTATCCTGCTTCAATAAAGACAATAAAGCTTGCCTCTATGACATGCTGACATTGAGCAATTTTAACTTCAGCTTTTGGAGGAGCTACACAGGGTACCAACTATATTAGAATCCTGTGTTGCTGAAAACTTACCACAGTGACCATGGCTGATAGGTGGAGGTCAGTTTTAACTATCAATCTGTTACTTCATCTTCAGCATCAAGTAGACTCTTTGTCAAATAATAATGGACTAAAAATAGCCTAGGTACCTTTAGACAGCTGGTATCTTACTCTAAAATACTTGTCTGAGCTGGGACAGAGCTAATGGTAGTGTAGCATTTAATTAGCAGGAGTAAGGAGGAAGTCAGCTACATGTGCATAGTATGTAGGCCAGAAAGAGGTCTGTGGTATATATACCAAAACAACAATTTTATTTATTTTACAGTCAGCATATTAAAAAATGAAATTTAAAACTGCAGTATAGTTTGATGCTTTTGCAACTGTATACAGTTGGGTAACTACTAACATAGGATATAGTATATCTTTACTAATCCTCCCCAAATTTCTTCTGAACCCTTTGACACTCCACTTCTTCCTCCTTGTCCTTCTCCTCGTCTGTTCTCCTCCTCTTCATCATCAATCCTTACTTCCTGACAAGCACTAATAGGATTTCTATGTCTTTAGTTCTGTCCTTCCTGGAATGTTATGCAAACTGAAATCATTTGATATTCAGTCTTTTAAGCCCAGCTTCTGTCACTTAGTGTGAGGCTTTTGAAAGTCATTCATGTCACTACAGGTATCAGATGTACATTACTTTTTACTGCAGAATAAGTCTGTCACATGGCTATTCAGAAGTTTATGTAACTTACTGATAGTTTGGGGTGATAATTAATCTGTTATAAGCATTATAGACAGATCTTTGTGCTTTCCTTTTAAAGAGCAAAACTACTGAGTTGTATGGTGCAGTTATATTTAACTTATAAGTCAATGTCAAGCTAATTTACAAAGTGTTAATATCTTTTTGCAACTTTTTACTACTAGTAATATCTGAGAACTCTAGTTGCTGTATGGTCTTATCAAGACTTGTGTCAGATGCTTCTTCATAACTACACCCATTCTAGTGAATGGCACTGATATTTCCTAATAACTAATGTTCTGAGCATGATTTCACTTGCTTGCTGCGGATTAACATATCTTCACTGGCAATCATGGTTTCTGCCTCTCATTGGCTTATACTTGGCTGTCTCACGGCTGAGCTGTGTGTGCTTTTTGTTCTAGTTACAACTCTCTTACCCTGGGCAGGAGAGAGAGCTCAGTGACTGAGTGTATTCCGCTGGTGGAGAGGACCCACCAAGCGATTCAATATGTTCTTCTGGTTTCCCAGAGTACCTGCACAAATATTCTCTTTCCCCGCATCAATTAAAAATAAATCTTAAAACAAAATCATTTATCAACTTTTTTTAAAAAAAAAGACTGTTTTCTTCTTAACGGTGGTTTTTCTTCCTAGTAAGATGAGCTTTTAATTTTCCTGAAATTCATTGTTTCTTTGATAGTTAAGGCTTCTTGTGTTCTGTTTAAGAAATCCATGCCTTTGATATAGCTGTTTCTTGTGAGGCTATGCCAGTCCCTGGCAAACACAGAAGTGGATGCTCACAGTCAGCTATTGGATGGAACACAGGGCCCCCAAT
>NC_034594.1:138529737-138540147 GCF_900095145.1 Mus pahari
AAAAAAAAAACCAAAAAAACCCAAGAAATCCATGCCTTACCCAATGACATATGCATTTCTTTCTGTATGTTTAGGTTTATGACTCATTTCAAATTAATCTTTGTGTAAAGTATATAATAAGGGTGTTCTTCATCCCCTTTTGCTAATGAATAGTCAATTGTTAGTTATCACCTAGTTAAAAAGATCTCTCCCATTTGAATCCTTTGGTCCCTTTGAAAAATTAGCTGGCTATTTAGATTTCTATCTATTGGATTCTATCTTATCCCATTGGCCAATATTTCTCTCTATACGACAATACCACATATTCATTATTATAGTTTGGTAGTAATTCTTGCCATCAGCTGCTCCTTCTAGTTTTCTCCCTATACTGTCTTCTTTGGTTACAGGGGCCTAGAGGGAAGGCTCAGTGGCAAAGGGCACGTAACTAGTTACTAAAGCTGTCAATCAAAGCAAACCTTCTGTATTTTCAGCCTAAGAAATGTGGTAATATATTAAGTTTTAATTACTACACTTTCTTTTCATGTTTGTGCGTATATACACGCATGCGTATACATATATACACGCATGTGTATACATGTGCATGCAGAGGACAGAGGCTGATGTAGGGAATTCACCTTCCTTGATCATTCTCTCCCCAGAGCCTGACAATAGGCTAGGAGATCCTGTAATTAAAAGTACAGATGAGCCACCATGTCCACCCAGGTATTTAAATGGGTTCTTAGGATATAAATTCTGGTCTTATTGCTTGCTTGGCAAGAACCACTAAGCCATTCATTTCTCCATCCCCAACTTCTTTCTATTTAGAAAGTGTTAAAAGCAAGTGAGGACTCAAGGCCAGTCAGTAAGGATGACCAGACGGAAAACCAGAGCCGTAAACTGATGTGCATAGTCACAATTATCACTCCGTAAGAACACAAATACGCAACTTAAAATTCCAGATGCTTAAGAACTGTGCTTTCTGTGGATTATGACTGTTATGTCTTCTAGAGGAAATGACACAACACCACATTTAAGTACTGAGGTGACACAGAAATCCAAGCTCCTGTACTGTTTTAGCAAGGGCAAAGGATCAATGACAGGTGTTAACTGATTTCCTAGGTCTTCCATGTCAGTGTTCCCATGTATCAGCATCAGGGAGCTATAATTCATCCCCACTTATTACTAACATGGCTTTTTCTTTTTTTTTTTTTTGAACTTAAAAAGAATCATGAAAAATTTCAGTTTCCATCAATTTGGTAATGCTGTGTTATCAAGCTAATAAGCCCAACATTGAATTTTTGATCAGTTTCTGAACACTGGAGATTGTTATTGCTGGGGTGTTTTTGTATCATTTTTAAATTACCAAAACAACTGAGTAAGAACACTGACCTGGGACGTGAGGGTGATGCTTGGCTGTGGCTGTAGGAGGTTGGCTTGGCTTTGCTGAGGTAGTTGCGTTAGAAGATTTTGCGCTTGCAGGAGACCTGTGAAAAGCAAACATTTCAGGGGGATGAAAAAAGAATATAAACAGTTCCCAACCAATTTCCTGGTAGTTTTGTTTGTCTTCAGAATTGTCTCGTTTCTTTTTGTAAAATTCAATATTGTTAATTGTGTTAAATACAACATGGCATGAAAATCCGTAACATTAAATTAAAGCTTGCATGTCTTTAGTATAATCTGAATAAACCCTTTATGTCCTAAGGAAAGGAAGAATGTGAGGAACTACTTCAAATCAAAGCGTCTGGAAACGTCAGCTTCTTAACCGAGAACTCACGGAAGTTCTCTAAGACAGTGCTTCTCAACCTTTCCAATGCTGTGACCCCAACCATAAAATTATTTTGTTGCTACCTCTCATAACTGTAATTTTGCTTCTGCTATGAGCTGTAATGTAAATATCTGATAGGCAGGATATCACCCAAAGGGGCCCTGACCCACAGGTGAGAACTGCCGCGTTAATGAGTCTGGGAATAAGAGAATCCATTTCTGAAAGAAGCAGGCAATCCTCTAAGTGGGAGATGCTATTTTCAAGTTTTTAGGACATGTCTCTTCATTGATGAAAGTTGAAATGTTAGCAACTATCCGCACTGGACAATCCTAGTTTAAAAGTTCTCGATAAGTAAAATGGATATAAAGGCATACGCCTACAGTCCCAGCTACACTGAGGCATGAGGGTTACTCAAGCCCCAAAGTTAGAGGTCAGACTGGACAACATAGTGAGACT
Source organism: Mus pahari (assembly GCF_900095145.1). NCBI lineage: Eukaryota > Metazoa > Chordata > Mammalia > Rodentia > Muridae > Mus > Mus pahari. The sequence goes on from NC_034594.1 coordinate 138,531,938, forward strand.
TTGTTTTGAGCCCCTGGAAGCATTTGTAGTATGTACTCAGTTGGATGACTGAACTCTATATAGAGTTTTGCTGTTGTCTAGTTTGTGGGTTTTTTTTTTTGCAATGTTTTAAAAACAGGGGGAACCCAGAATATATTTGCATTGAAGAACTTAATCTATGTACTTAGTTTCAAATATAATCATGTTGTTGAAACACTGCATATGAGCTTGTGACAAAACAATTTACTGGTTCTGATCCATAAACCAAAATAGTATTATCTTCAGACTCTATGTATCCCTGCTATTGGGTTTACTAAAGCTTGCTCATTACCACGAATTCATCTTTCTATGACCTACCAACACTTATAGTTTCCTAAAAACTTAATCACCTAGACACCCATCCTTACCATTGACCAAATGTAACTGGCCACCAAGTCCTTTGTTATATTACTTTATTTTGAGACAGGCTTTCACTATATAAACCAAGCTGACCTTAAGCTCAGAGATCCTCCTGCCTCTGACTGACTCCCAAATGCTAGCATTAAAGGCCAGTTCTACCATGCTTGCCCAGGTCTTTTCTATCTGTGGTATCATCTTCTCTCTCCTGCTCTCATAATCATAGCTCAGCTTCAATCCATCTCAACACAAACTTGCAAAACTCTGCTGACAAGTATTACTAAATCTACTCTTGACTATTCTAACCTCCCCAAGTTTCAGTGTAAATAAGCTTTCTTAATACAAATGGCTAATGCCACTTTTTTACTTTAGTGTTTTGTTTTTAAATATCCTACAGAAAACGTTGGAAGATATCAGATATTCAAATGTGTCTTCACAAAAAATTAACTTAAAATTTTGGGAAACTACCTTTCTCATTTATCCAGTGATTTGCAAATAAACTGAGCCTTGGAAACGATTAAGTTGCATGATTTCAGGTTAAAGTCCTGTAAATTTCCTTTTATAAGTAAGCTAACCTTTACTGATTTTTCAGGTCTTTTCTTCTTATATGTAACCTATGTTACTGATTTAAGGCACTGCTATAGTTCTCATCAATACTGGTAGTTTGAAACCACACTGAATGAAAGCACTGCTCGAGTGGACACTGTTAGGTCAAAGTGCACAGCTCTGCTGCACCACTGAGGAGCTTTAGAGAGATGCTTACCCTGCTGGCCCTGGGGGGTCTGTGAGATGATAAACTGTGCTGGTTGCAGGTTGGTGGTTGGGTGCACCAACACGAACTGTTGCAAGTTGAGATTTTGCTGCTGAAGCTGTTGCAATTGTTGAAGATCCTAAAAGCTCAGAAGCAAAACACAGATTAGAGAGAGATCCTGAAATGAAAGCTGGATTAGTTGTAAGGTTTCTAGGCAAAGACTTGTGTCACATCAAATAACAATGAGACAATACTCAGCTTTTTTTCACGTCCCAACAGTGTGGCTTCAAAGACTATGTCAGTGTGTGAGAAATCCTCAGGCCTCAGGCCAGAGAAGGCTCAGCAGGTAGAAGTGCTTGCTGTGCAAGACTGAAGACCTAAGTGTGATCCTCAGAACCATGGTGGAAGGAGAGAACTGACTCCTGAGAATTGTTTTGATTCACAAACACAAACAGCAATTATCAAAAACAAAACTGAAAAAACTTAGGGCCTCTGCAAGAAGTTATTTTTGAGGTTATGATGTATATTATATAGAATCATGATTATAAGCCCAATTTTCAATGGTTACCTAAAATTCTTTTAATATAAATGAATACAGAATAAATGTTCTGGGGGAGGCAGTTTTCAATTTTAAAATTTAGTTTTATTGTTATTAGTGTATGATGAGGTTTGTATAAGCTACACATACATGTGGAAATCAGAAGACGAGTCCGGAGTTAATTCTCTACGTCCACCTGCCACCACTGAGATAGATAATCTTGGATGGCAACTTGCCCGCCTCTGGAATCAACTAAAATGCAAGCATCTGTGCATGCCTTCTTGATTGGCTCATTTGAGGTGGTAAGACCCATGCTAAATCTGGGCTCTGCCTTCTAGTGATAACCCACATAAAGGAACAGGGAAGAGGGACCCTTCTGCTTCTTGTCTCTGTGCTCTCTTTTCTTCTGGTTATACTCATCTATCCTGTGGCTGAGGCATCCCTCTGCTGGGAATAGAGGAGTCCAAGACAGAGTAAAGACTAGCTAAGACATCCACCTGCATGAACTGAGAGACCACCATCACTGGACTAACCAGACCATAGCCTGTAAACTACTCTAATAAATGCTAATAAATTAATATGCATTTATTCTATAAGTTCTGTTCACTTAGCTCTGATCTAAACAGAGACTAAATGTTCTTTAAAAATTAAGTGAGAAAAAGGGGTTTGAATATTTGGCCCATTTTTTTTGTTTTTGTTTTGTTTTGTTTTTTGTTTGTTTTTTTGAGATAGGGTTTCTCTGTGTAGCCTTGGCTGTCCTGGAACTCATTCTGTAGACCAGGCTGGCCTCAAACTCAGAAATCTGCCTGCCTCTGCTTCCCAAGTGCTAGGATTAAAGGCATGAGCCACCACGCCCAGCTTCCATTTTTTTTTTCTAAAGTAAAAATTAAGTGATATAACAAAATTTCCATCAATAAAATAAAAAATTTGATTCCTGAAATTTGACACCAGCTTATCCAATTCAATTTAGGAATCAATGTTAAGTTATTTTAAAAATTCACACAAAAGTCAGATATAACAAAACAATACGGCTTTATATTGGCTCTAGTATTTTACATTTTCAGAGCCTTCATATAAATGATTTTATTTATATTAATTTCGATAAAGTCTCAAAGTTTAGGCACTAACATTATTTATTTGATGAAGAAAATGGCCCAAATCAAAACACTATCTTGATACAGATTGCCTCAGAAATATGCCAGCTACTTACTCAAGAATTTCATTTAACATAAACATTCATTTATTCAAATAACCAGCTAGATGTTTATAATATCAACTCAAATAAGCAAAAGAGAAGAAGTGATAATGCCTCCTTGAACCAGAGTTCCTTGGGTGTTTAAAGACCCACAGTAACGACAATCCCTGTGACCTTGCTCTTCCCTCCCCCCCTTCCTCCCTCACCTGTGCAATCTGTATGGGCTGAGACAGAGGGATCTGCGTCATGGGTGTGGCGGCGGAGGCTGAGATGGTGGCCCCAGCAGCACTGTGCTGTTGGCTGGCAGAGTGTTGTTGCACTGCAGCAGCCAGGAGCTGGGCCTGGGCCTGCGCCTGCTGTAGCAGTAACTGTTGCTGGGCTGGGGTCAACGTGAGCTAGAGTAAGAACAAAGAAGGGAAAGATTGAGTGCCTTTAAATAGGTAACTCAAGTGGGATTAGGTCCTCACTACTGGTCAATGTGCAGCTAACGTGTCCACCAATGAACAAACTACCTGTTCTTCCAGAGCATTTAACTTAAAGTAGTCTGCACTTCAGACCTGAACAATCATTTAGGCAAGGAATTAAAACCTGCACATAAGAAAACAAAGGACTGATGCTGACAGGATATGCAGACATTTATATCCAACAGCAAGTGATGAATGAGGAACAAAAGGATGCTGGCTAGGTGCAGGAAGAGAACTGATAAGGCCCAGTTACTTGAATCCCCACCATATTTCACCATTTCCATCATGTCTTCACATGTGACTAAAAATCAGGAGCCACACTTGTTTCCTTTACAAATCTTCCTCCAGGACCCTCCCTCACCCAATCTCCTGCCCTTGAAAAGCATTGGTTTGCAAGTTTACATTTTCTTTCCAACTTATTACCTCTAGGAAACAGGTGGTAAGAGCCACCCTCATAAATGCAAATGAATCTAAACACCCAGAATTAATAGTCTTCAAGGTACATGAACCCGGAATTCCAAGTGCCCATCTATCTATCTTAGACCCTAATCACCAAAACCCAAACCCTAACAATAAAGCAAGAAATGTATTTAGAACAAATGTAAACTTCCATAACACATCATTTCAAATATGCTTACATCAAAGTAGTAAGTGTGCTGGGCCTTTCTTTTGGTGACATGTTCTGATCAAACAGGAAAGGACCATGTTATATATCTAGTCTCATGAACAATCATTTAGCATCACAGCCTGCCCTCCAAACTAACAGGGTCTAATTTAACCAATCAATTTCATTAGAAATACACAAACCTGAGGAAAACTATTCAAAAATTCACTACTCTTTAAAATGTGTGTATGTATATTTATATTTTTAAATAAGTACATATATTAATAATCTCTAGTGATGAAATACTGCAAATAAATGTGCATCAGTTCTTAGAAGAACCATCTAAAGCTCAGTCACACTAGCTGAAATTAATTATAAAAAGTTCTGAAGGTTGATGTGCTGTGAACTGATTAGTTTCTTTCTTATTCCTCTGACTCAGTCTTGTCACATATGCTTTCAACACTGAAAAACCATCCCAAATAATAGTTTAGAACAGAAATCGCTAAACAAGTAAAAGCTTAAGTCACGGAGGACAATTTGTTGAAATAACTATAACTACCATTTACTAAAGGCTACATGCCAAACACTGTTTTAAGAGCTTTATATAAATTATAATGGTACTTAAAAGAGATATTATTAATACCTCCACTTAGAAAAGGGGAAACTGAAGTACAGAGAGATAAAGTAACTCACCCTGAGTGATTAGTGATTACACAGACAGGATATGAGGCCACATATTCTATTTTAGGGTAGTTCAAAACATGTTTCTTTATGAATCCACTCTTTAATCATCCTGCCATGACACAACTCAAATTTTACCCTGCATGTGGCAACAACTCCCTTGCACAATGAAGCAACACTATTTTTTAATGTGGGTTAAAAAGTTAGTAGTTTATTTTGAATGTCTGCAGCTGTAACAAAAAGACATCTTGTAAAGAATGGCAAAAGTAACTCCTCTTCCAGAGGAGCACTCCACATCCAGCCATCAGCTCCTTATGGACAGTAGTGCGTGCTAGGGCCAGATGTAGCGACCCATTTTAATGAGATGCAACCAGTGGCAGTTCAGACACAGGAAGTTCATTATAACATTCTCAAGGAAAACTTACCCCAGTTATCTGTCCCCCAGCCAGCATTAGCTGGGTCTGGGGAATGGCTGACTGCACTGAAGGCGGCTGGGAAGAAGGCTGGATCGACTGCTGCGAATCTCCCGACTCTTCACTAGATTTAGACTGAATTGGAGTTGGGTAGGAAATGAAATAAAATATCTCAAATAGGTGATTAAAAGAAATGTACTTCTAACTCTGTTACTAAAAAAATTATTCAAATATGTGCTATTCAATTTTGAGTTTGGGGTTTTCTCTTTTTCCTTTCTCTCTCCTATGCCTTTTTGTTTGTCTACTGAAGCACTCTTAAATTTTTATTCTAACCTCAGAAAAGTTGCAATTACAAATTTTGAAAAGAAAAACTAAATTGGTCCTTCACAAATTAACAAAAACCTTTCATAACCTCAAAATCTCTAGTTCAGGCAATAAAGAATAAAAGAAAGGGTGCATTTTCGATTTATTTCTATTATTAGACCCTTCAAACTAACACTCTGAATATAATTTGTGGCAAGTCTCAAACTTTTTTATACCACCTTACGATTCAATTACTTGACCCACAGAACTTTTAAATTTTATTTTAAAGAACTCTAAGTGCAACATTTTCCACCAAGTAATGTACAAGCTTGAAAGAAAATAACACAACCACAGTGTTGATGCATTCTTTTAACTTCAGCACTGGGGAGGCAGAGGCAGAGGCAGAGGCAGAGGCAGAGGCAGAGGCAGAGGCAGAGNAGGCAGAGGCAGAGGCAGAGGCAGAGGCAGAGGCAGAGGCAGAGGCAGAGGCAGAGGCAGAGGCAGAGGCAGAGGCAGGCTAATCACTTGAGTTCAAGGCCAGCCTGGTCTACACAGTCTTTGAGTTCCAGGACAGCCAGGGCTAAAGAAATCCTTTCTCAAAAAACAAGCAAACAAACAAACAAAATAAAACAATACAGTCAAGAAATATAGGTCTTAAAGGGCTAGAGAGAAATTTTTTTATGGTAATTAAAACTGGTTATGCAGAGTATTAAAATTCTGCATAGATTTGCATATTTTCCACCACCTGTTTGGGGAACTACAGCAAAGCTAATTAACATAAAAGCTCTGATTAATTCTGCCAGTCACTGAAAGATAATTACAGTGCAGGACTGTAAACATTCTGCAGTGGAGATATAGCCTGTTTGCCAACATCTCTCTAAGGGATGTTAAGTTTACCATGGCAACAAAGGCAATTTTCTGCCTCCTCTCTCTCAGAAAGGAAGACCATATTATCTCTTTTTCTCTCCTTGTTTCCATGTGTTACTAGTTTATATTCCACAAGATTTCAGAGAATGTTCAACCCCAAATCTTTAGTCATCAGCATCCCTGAGATCAGTCTTCTAGAATTCTGTGTTTTCTTCTTGACAGTTTCCCAAACACTACAAGAAAAGGCTGACCGAAGCGTTATGGAGTTGTGCAAAGTACCCTGACATGAGAACTGAATTGGAGTCCTCTGTAAGATCAATGAATGTATACTGCTCTTAACCACTGGGCGATGACTCCAGTGCCCTTTAACTTTACTTCTGTTTAGAGCAGAGAAGATGCTATCGGTGTCTTTATTTAAATACAGGTACACAAAGCTGAGCTCCAGCAGGCTATAACTTGCCAAAGGTTATTGAGACTTGAACTCAAGCTCCCTGATTCTCTAGCCAGTGTTTCCTGAATAATGATACACAGTCTGGGAAGGCAGAATAATACTTGGAAAGCTGTTTCATTTTGTGTTTAGTATGTGTTCCTGAACTTGATTCTCAACTTTGCTTGTCTACCTTTGGCTCACACATATAGCAGATTAAACTGATTTCCATTAATACCTATTACCACCTGGATTCAGCAATAAAAAATATAAAAACAATAAAATTAATAACAAGTAAAAATTGCAAGTAGTTCCTATTATAAATTATGTGCTCATTTCAGGAAATTATGGAAAAATAAATAGAAAATACGGCCTATTTGCTCATATTCCAACTTACCTGCACATTTAAAGACTGAGCAGCAGCCTGTAAACTTGTCCCAGCTAGCTGGACCTAAGAGGAAAGTAGTTAATAATGGACATAATAAACTAAAATATTCTCATTTATCACTAGAGGTGTCATCAAGAAATACTTGAGATACTAAGATATACCACCAACTTAGAATTGAACATTGAAAGATACTATTTTATGGGGTTAAAACTTAACATACAAGCTCACAGTTCCCCTCCAACTGAAAACCGCAGGAACTTCTTTTGAATTAGCACCATCACTAAATGTGCACCAAAAATAAGCATGCCATTCGCTCAGCTGTTCTTTATTTTACACTCTATTCGTAGTTATAAATTGCTTAGGGTCTAAAACATAACATCTCTCCCAAACAAACTATGCCCATGCATGGTTTTTATTATTATGAACAAAAGATTTAGTTAAAAGAATTTATCCTATGAGCCACATATGAAAAAAAAAATCTGTCTCAATATTTAATGGATATTTTGAAAAGTTCAAATCATGGTCATATTAAAGGACAGACAGGCAATTAGAAAACTATCATTTGGCAATCATGATAGCAGCCTGATTTAGAAAAGAATCACCATCAGATCATCTAACTAAGGGCAAAATGAGAGTAAGTATTTACATGTGCACCACTCTCTCTCCACAGATGCTGAGATTATGAAGAGTAAAAAGGTAAATCCACAGGGAGGGCTATCTGACACAAATGATAGGTGTGCACAATTAGTGATGTCACTATGAGAGATTTGCATTCTGCTGCAAGTACACTGAAGAGTATATTTCTTATATTGTAATCCTATCAAAAGCGGATAACGTGATTCTAAAATAATCTAATCATGACAAGAAAGCAGACAAATCCAAATTTCGGGACATTCTCGAATGTTTGGTTTGTGCTCTTAAAAAATGTTAGTCTTTTTAAAAAATAAATATTTATTCATTTGATTATTTATTTATTGAGGGAGTTTGCTTTCTCCTTCTATCTTGCAGCCCCTCAAAGGTTAGTGTCTTGAAAGACTAAAAAGGGAGAAGACTATAAACTAGAGTAAATGGAAGATGAAACAAAATGGTGTGATTGGTCTTTGTTGCTTTGTGGGTTCATTTTCCCACCCTTTGCCTACCCTCTTGGTTTTATCCCCATCACATGGTGTGTGTGTGTGTGTGTGTGTGTGTGTGTGTGTGTGTG
>NC_034594.1:138540276-138559174 GCF_900095145.1 Mus pahari
GAGAGAGAGAGAGAGAGAGAGAGGGAGAGAGAGAGAGAGAGAGAGAGAGATTCCTGAATTTAATATCTTTCCTCTTGTTTCTTCCTCGAGCAGAACTATTAATAAACCACAATCAAATCCCCTGAACATCAACCACCAACCTACCTATATATACCCTCTGAAAAATTTCCAGGATTCCAAACATCATACAGTCTATAAAACTATTTGCAGCTGGCAAAACCATGCCTCAGTTCAAGCACAAGACAAATCATAGTCACCTGCTGCAGAGAGTCTGAAGCAGCCCCACATTTCTGTGCCTGGGATTAAAATGAAACTACATTCTTCATTCCAACTTGACTTCACTTAAAAAAACAAATTTGAGTATAGTTTCCTAGAATTTCCCGAACTATTTTTGAGAAGAGCAAAATATTTTTTTTCCAAAAAAAAAAAAAAAAAAGGTTTGGTAGTCTAATGGCATTTTTGTGAAAAGAGTGGAAACATAAGTGAACAGAACTCATACTCATGCTCTGATTTAGACTGGGGAGGGGGGAAGTCATGTGGTATCAGGGTAGTAGCCACCTAAATGACAATGGTTCCATGGCAGTGGTGACTCTGGTGTTTTACTAGCACACTAAGCCATCACAGACTCAAGTTCATGCTCATAGAAAAAAGTGACCTCGCTGTTATTTATGTCCCATGCAACAAGAAATTCTTTTGTTCACACAGTTATAGAATCAATAGCTAGCTATGCAGAATCTATTAATTCCACATGAATCATTGAGCAGAAGAGTTACACAGGATTTGAAATAACATCCCTAGCATGTCATGCCTCCTTGTTTAAAAGCATTCTCAGTTATGGCTGCTGGTCAACAGTCTACCTGGTGAAGATGTCCGAGGAAAGCCTGGGCCTGGGCTGTGGAGATCGCTCCTCCAACAGGCACGGGCTGTTTCTGAAAGTCCAGGCCATTGGTTTGTGTGCCTGGAAAGCAAGAAAAATAAGTATTAGATAAAGTACATTCAAATGAAGCAAAGTATTCAACTACAGTTACCAATATCACTAGGAGCTTGTCTTGAACAATTACTTTTCTCTCTTCAAAGAGATGAAGAGATTTGGAAAAATGGAAACTGGACACCATGGGAGGGGATCCAGAAACTCTAATGAACAGGAGACAGAAAGAACAGAAGAGCCAGAAGATGGGGGGAAGTGCTATGAAAGGTTGTTTGCCTGGTGTGATATGAAATGGCCATGAACTTGTACCTGTAGGGACCTGCTTAAGATCCACAAGTTCAAGCCAGTCAAAATTCTAGCACAACAGAGAAGAACTATTCAGGCTCCATCCCTCTAACGAGAAGCCACTGGCAGTTGATAGTTGCTGTAGAAGGGAGGATCAATCTATTTTGAGGGTGTTCCTACTAGTAAGTTTTCTGTGTCCCAAACTCATATACATATGGGCAACACTAATTGTACTTATCAAAACACCCACCACCACCTCTTCTCTCTCTCTCTCTCTCTCTCTCTCTCTCTCTCTCTCTCTCTCTCTCTCTCTCCATGAAGTTAGGAGGGGAGTAGATGGAGGAAAATAGGAAGTGGTTATGATGATGTTTTTTTAATATGCATGTATAATTTCTCTAGAATAAAGAAAAATTTTAACTAAAAAGAAAAAGTAAATACAGTAAGTAGAGTGCTAGTTTGGATGAGAATGGCCCCATAGGCTTATATATTTGAATACTTGGTCCCTGGTTGGTGAGAACTCTTTTAGAAAGTGTGGTCTTTTTGGAGGAGATATGTGACCCACTGGGGTAGGCTCTGAGGTTTCAAAATCCCATGCCAGTCTCTGTTAGCCCTTCAGCTCATGGTTATTGCTATTGTTTCAAGATGTGAGCTCTTGGCTTCTATAGCATCATGCCTGACTACTCACAATGGCTACAACTCATATTCTGAAACTGTAAGACCAGGATAAACTATCTCCAGTAAGTTGTCTTGGCCGTGGTGTCCTAGCATGGCAGTAGAGAAGTAACTAAGACAAGTGATTTCTCTTCAAAAGGTAGAACAAGTAGAATAATGCTTAAAAAGCAGGTCAAAACTGAAACAGTGGCCACCCTAAGAGTTTCTGAGCTGGGCAGCAGTGGCACACGCCTTTCATCCTAGTGCTTTGGAGGACTCTGCTAGGCAGATCTCTGTGAGTTTGAGGCCAGCCTGGTTTACAGACTTGTAGTATAGCCAAAGCTATACAAAGAAACCTTGTTTGAGGTTGGGATCAGGTGGGAGAGATGTGTTACTGCTCATAGTAAGAGAGACAGTGATTGGAACAACCAGGTTAAAACTGGCATGGCATTTATGGTGGGTTTTAGGAAGAGATCATTTTTAATGTTGGAAAGGATGATACGAATTATCCCAAGAGAGGGTCTCAGGCTGTCTTCTACTCTTGTTCTACTTAGTTGAGTATTTTACTTGCACAGAAGAAATTCACTGGTGACTTTGTGAGGAGCAAGAACTTACTACTGAGGGAAACACTAATAAGAGGCTGTCTGATAGTTAAATCACACTTTATATTAAAAATTTTGTTTTATTAGTTGTAATGATTTCCTCAATATAAAAGTAGAGATTCATATCTTTCACTCCACCCCCACCCCCTGACAGGGTCTCACAAAAAACCCAGACTGGCCTTGAACTCATGACTTTCCTTCCTTAGTTTCCCAAGTGCTAGGATAACAAATGTGTGCCATCAGAGCCAGTGACACTATTTCTAAAACAGTGCCAGTGTTTAACATTACATATCCAATTTGCATAGAGTCCATTCAAATTCACATATTGATTCTACATTCAGTTCCCATATAAAATGATAGCAAGCTCCTTCCTTATAAATTACAAGGCAGTAAAATAACATGAGAACTGAGTTCCAGCATCCTGAGTACAGGAGACTACTGTTAATAGTATCAGCACTTAATACTGTCTAATTGCTATGATTTTGTCTTTTAGGGGATGAGATGTAGGATAATAGTTAAACTGTAAATATCTGAATCCATAAAAATATTATGATATATTGGCATCTCAAAACCCCTTCTGGCTGAGGAGCGACTGCCTCTCCTAGGATCAGTGAATACTCTGTGGTCTAAGCTTTTCCCTCCTGGTTTTTTGTCTGTTAGGTTTTTTTTAAACTTCTAACTATCCGCTTTTTCCAGGGGTATCACGTATGTCCCGTTTCCAGGACCTGTGAGTATAACAAACTTCACTTTCCTGAACCTTCCTTGTGGATTTTTGTACCTATAATTGACTGACCATTAGTGTATAAAGAACACTAAGATAACCACTAAGATATATACAGAAATGTAAGATGCAAAAGCAGATAATTTCTCTTAATAAGATATTTGAGACATTGTGAGATGAGAGCAGAAATATATTACACAGACAAACTATTGCTAAACTAGGCCAACAAAGAAAGGTGGTCTGACACAACCCGACTGAACTTGATATGAGCTGTTTGAGGAGACAGCGATGTTCAGAGGCAAAATAATACTTCAGTTTACATGCTTGGAAGAACTGGAACATTGGAAAAAGGAACCAGGAGTTTATTCATTGGGCTCTTGGCCAATGAATCATGTAAGAAGATTAATATTAGACATATGAAGGCCTAAAGACCCTGAAAAACACCAAAGTAGTCTAGAGTGCATCAAGATGGCTAGCCAGAGCCAAAGGTTCTGCAGACTAGCACTACCAGGTTGGATCTCTGGAATCTTGTATCCAAATACATACAGAGAAATAATGCATACAGAGAAGCAAGTGGGCAGGAAACTCTTGATTCTAGTATTTCCAAGAGCTAAGGGAAGAACAGGGTAGTTTAATCTGACAAATTCTATAGGAAAGTATCAAATCACTGAAAAATTTATCTGAAAAAAAGAGAAAACCGTGATAAAAGACCAAAACTTAATGAAATTGAGAAAGCTCTCTAAAAATCAGCATTTTTCAAGACTGACTCAAGAAATAGAAAATACAAGAGTCTTACAACATTTAAAGAAATTGGATTAGTAGATTAAAAAAAAATCTCCCAAAGAGAATGCAATGCCTAGACAACTTTACCAAGAAATGCTTCCAAAATTTCAATGAACAATTAATTCAAATCATTTACATATTTCCCCAGAGAACAGTATTAAGAAAACAAAACATGAAACACTTCCTATCTCTTTAACTAAAGTCAGCATAATCTTGATACCATAACCTGACAAAGACGAGTATGAAAAAAAAAAAAATACAAGTAAGTTTCATTCATAAACAGTTACCTTAAAAAAAAAGACAGGAAAAGAAAAATATTTGGGGGTACAGAATGAACTGTGAGAGATGAGCCCAAGGACAGCACCAGTTTACAAGGTACAGGCCCAGGTAAGAAAGATTTGAATTTTTGTGAGGTTTAAGGATCAAAGAGTCATCTCATACGAAGTTCTGTTTTTCCCTTCATAGGCAGCAAGGGGGGATCAATATACAATGAATTCCTCCCTAGACTTCAGTACTAAGCTCTGACTGCATTTAAGCATAGAAGCAATAAATCTATACCTCCTCTTTACTACAAAACTACATTTTATACTTCTCTAACATTTGGTGGGCAACACAAGAAATGAAACTGAACTAACAAACACACAATACAGTTGAATCTCAATTCTGCTATGATTGGCCAAAGAGAGACTCCAAGGTTACATTAGGATGATTTCATTTATACAACATTTTAGATAAAAGTAAAACGGAAAGGGATCATTAAAGAAAAAAACCTGACTGATCTTGCTGTAGAAATGAGCAGAAAATATATAGAAACATTTCAACTGTATAGTAACCAAGTAACTGCATAGTAACCAAGCTCAGCCTGAGATTTTCAATCTTTCATTCTACCGACAGCCCTTACATTTCTCACCAATTGCTCCTATATTCAATTACCAAGGAATCCAAGTCAATGCTTATTTGCAAAATATTACCTAAGTGATTAACCAGTAACTGGAGCAAGCTGGGATCACAAGGAGACATAAGGGATTGAGAAATAGGGGCTTTTGGATTCTGTGTCAGAGGGTATCCCAGTTATACTAACTTTTTCATTTTATGTGTATGAGTGCTTGGCCTGCATGTAAATATGGTACTATGTGCATGTAGTGTCCATAAAGAGGGAGCTGGAGCCCCTGAACCTGAAGCTATAGAGAGCCATGAACTGTTATTGGGTGCTGGGAACCCAACCCAGGTCCTCTGCAAGAGCAGCATGTGCTCTTAAATACTGAGTCATCTCTCCAGCCCTCATTCACTATTTCTTTTAAATCAAAACAAATTGTAAAGAAAGATTCATGAGAAATATTAATTAATTAATGACAAACTCTGGCAAAATGTTTCTAAAAGGAAGATTATTCAGCACTTTCACATCTTTATTGTGAGTACTCTATTCAGAGATCACTTAAATTTTTGTTCAGTGTCAGTCTGCCTGAGATGGGTTTCCTTTCACTTTTCTTCTCCTACTCAATGCCTTTTTCAAATCTCTTTGTCCACTTATTATTTTTTATAGGAGGCAGACAACACTCTTGTTCATTCCACTCCTGTTGCCATTTCTCCACTAGAATGAAAATCTGTAGCCTATGAACATGACCTAAAACTGTGTGAATCAGAATATCAGCATGTCATATACGTGGGTGAGATAAAAGCCATGCTAGAGAGAACTGTAACTAGGAACAGATGGTAAATCTTCTCTAGCTCTCAAAGTCAGTTACTATTAAATAGTGGGACTTACTTTCTTTGGGATAACTTAAGGGCCTGACTAACTATAATCTTTTCCAAATTCTAACTACATTTAAACCTGTTTTGTCTTAGCACACAATCACCACTTACCAGACAATATCAGTAGCTTCCAAACAGATCAGTCCTTTGAGAAATTAGACTCTAATTCAATTCATTTTGTTTTGTTTTTTCCCCCATGTTAGGGGCCCCAGATTACTTTTCTACAAATATAAAAATGCATTTGTTACTGTGTCAGATGCAACATCAGAATAACACAAACCATAAACTATTTCAGAATAAAAATTTTTGCACTTTTCTTTTTAAACCTAGAAATATTTGCAAAAATTCTCCACTTTCAATAGACCAAAAATATTTTGTTCAAAAGGCCCAAACTCTGGGAAAAAAAGTATCTATTAAGAACAAGATACCCTTTCTATTCTCAGGTCTAAGAGGTACTACAGGTACTACAGCTGCTTGTTCCTATCCCCATCCTGTTAGAAACTCTAGGAACATATGGGTATATATTGAGTATATTATACATATTCAGAAACCCCTTTGCTTTTAGTAACAAAAATATAGTTTTAAAATTGGAAATTTAATCTACCTTTCAGTTATGAGACCTCTTTTTTATGTGAAATTGGAGGCCACCTAAAATGCTATATTAACCTTTATTTAATATAGGTTAATAATGTAATGAGGGCTAAATGTAACAAATATTAACAAGAGAATTATTCAGATACTTTCCTAAATCTTAACCACCATTAAATGTTTATCCCTTGAAAGGGGAGGGGAAACACATGGCTTCTTCAAAAGATAAACCAGGTGCCTGGCATTGGGACAAAGATGTAATCTGCCACAACTCCCAGGGCCAGACACATCCCTGCAGGATATTAGTGGAAAGAAGCAATACTAACAAGCCAAAAGATGTAGGTGGAAGGAGGCTCAGCTCAGACAGCAAAGTGCCTGGGAAAGGTAATGCTAACCTCCACTGCTTAAAGTAGATCACAGAACTGAACACAGCCCTGAGCCTGAGGTCCACAAGGGGATGTATCCAATTTCTGGGGCCACCCATCTGCCGTTCATTATTGTATACCGCCAAAACTCTAAAGTTCTAGAGGTTTTACCTGATATCCACAACTGCATGCTTCAAGCAAGTGACTACTACCTAGGTCTTCAAATTATAAAGGCAAGTCCATTACTGTTATGGCTTTCCACACCACCACACCAATTGGGAGGTGCTTCAGAACAGAGCAGTACTCACCTGGGAAGATGAACTGCCAAGTTTCTAGAAGGTGGTAGAACTTGCCCAGTCCACAGATTACAAAGCTAAGTATGGACCCCATGGGGGCACTGGTATGAAAGAAGGGAAGTATCGAGGAGAAGGTACTTCCAGCCTGCTCAGTACCAATGTAAGCCAAACAGAAGGACAAACCATGTGACCATCCCTGTCCCCCCCCCCCCCCCTGCTTCTATGAGGATGCTCCCCCCCCCCCCCCCCGCACCTCTCTCTACATATAATCAGTTGCCTTCAATTTTAGAGGACTTAGTACCTTCATGTCTTCTTATTACACTCTTATCAGTATTTTTATGTTATCTTATTCTGAATGTTTTACTTTGTATTTTACATTGCACACTCTTCTAATATTCTCTATATGGTTTCTTTCACTGCTGGGTAAACATTTTTCTTTTCTTTTTTTTTTTCCTTCCTTCCTTCCTTCCTTCCTTCCTTCCTTCCTTCCTTCCTTCCTTCCTTCCTTCCAATGGTTTTAGAGCTTTTACTGTAGAAAGACCAAGAGAAAGAGAGAAGGTAGAAAGAGGGAGACCAGCCATGGCCACGTGNAGAGAAGGGGGAAGGGAGAGAGAGAAAGAGGGCTAGAGATGAAGAAAGGTCAGAGCTTAAAAGACAACATTTTTCTTTTACTTAATTCCTTCTTCCTTTGTCCCAAGTTTCCATTTCCATCTCTTTACTATACTTTAAGTAGCATTTTTATTTTGGGGATTTTTGTTGTTCATTTCTCATTGTATCTTTTCTGATCTTCCCTGCCCACAACATTCTTCTTTAATTCTTTTTCCCCTTTCCTTATCTTAATCATTCCCACATTTATCCTGAATAATTCTTAGTACATAGGTAACAGACTGGTGGGTTTTAACTGAGTTTTGAGAGTATTTCTGTGTTTTACACAGTCTGATGTTGCTATTACAAGTCAGTTTTTTCCTTACTGAATGATATTGGGGATTCATTTCTAAGAGTAGGCTGTGCAGTAAAACAATGTAATAAAACCTGATGAGATGTCTAAAACAACAGATACATAAATCACAACCTAGAAACATAAAAAATAGAAAAAAGCAAGGCAATGCTACTCCTCTAAAACTAACTCAATCACTGAATTCAAAGATAGTGAAATAAGTACAATTTCAAAAGTTCACTAGTTAAATTGGTCAGTGACTTCAAGGAAGACATGATCAAGTCCCATCTCCAGAGTTGGCAACATAAAACCTCAACAAAACACAGGAGAAAGTGAGTAGCACAGGAGAGAAAGTGAGCGGTGTGGGAAACAGTTCAGGAAAAAAAAAAAATTGAGAAAAAGAAAAAAAAATGTCAAAAGTGAAAAACACAATGAACCAAACATTACCAGTAGATTCAACCAAGTAGAAGGAAGACTAGGTGGAGGACAAGACTGAAGAAACACTACGTTTAAACACCAATGTGGCGTGTGCATGTGGGAGGCAGGGGTTGGGGGAGCATGACAGAACAGAATGATGGACAGACAGACCCCACACAATAACCCAATAGCCAACAACCCTGGGCAACTAGTAAGACACCAATTTTAGAGGGAGGAACTGAGATTAAAAATTAAAGGCAGAGAATCTCATCTACAAAATTATAGTGGAAAAATTTCAAATCAAGAGAAAGAAAGAAGCCCTCAAATGTTAAGAGATATTTAGAACCTGAAACAGAAATGAAGAAATACACCACAACTTTTATAGTCAAATGTCTAAAATACCAAGAAAACAAACAGTATTTAAAAATTAAGCGTGAAATGCTAACTTACATACAAAGTTGAAGACATCAGAATAATATCTGACATCTTGTCAGCAACCTAAAATCCAGGGAAGGATGGACTGGCACAACTACTGAGAGTCAATGGACTGCAGCTAAGACTGCTCCATAGAGCAAGCTATTCTTTAAGACAGGCAAAATATAAGAATATTTTAGTTTAAGCAGAAGCTAAGGCAGTGTCAACCAAGCTAGCATTGTAGAAGATACTTAGAGGAATGTTATACAGAGAAGGAAGAAAAATATACGATAATCCAGAAAAACCCTACTGCCATGGAAGAAAGAAAAGGACAAACAATCCAACCAACTAGAAAAACAACCAATTAAATTAGTAAACATGTAACAACCTTACATGTAAATGGCCTCAACTAGCCAACTGACTGACTGATTACAAAAGTAGACCAGACTAACTTTTGTTGCCAAGAAGCATCCTGGTACACTTAGATACAGACTGAGAGTTATAGGAAGGAAGTTAACTAGTCAGAATGAAAAACTAAGCTTGGTGGAGCTGTTCTGACATCTGGTAAAGTAGACTTCAAACCAGAATTCTAAATAGGGCCATTACATGCTAGTTAAAGGAACATTCCACCAAGAAGATACAACAACTGTAAACATACATGCATAGAATAAAGGAACTCTCACATTTATCAAATAAACACTAATGGGTATTAAAGGGCTGACTGGTTATATCGGTTACTTTACTACTCAATTCTCATCTTTAAATAGGTTGTCAATCTAAAAGGTCAAACTTTAGACTTAAACTACATCATAAATTGAATGAGCTTAACAAATATGTACAGAATATTCCAACAGTAGCCTTGGGTCAAAAAAGTAAGCCTTAACAAATATAAAAAGGAGACTAAAGTAATGTCTTGTGTCTTATCTGATAAAACTGAAATAAAACAACTCACAGCAAGAAAAACTATGCCAACTACAAGTACTAAAAAAATGAAGTACCTTTCTGGTTTGTTTTTGAGACAAGGTCTCTTGTAGTACAGTTCTGAAGCCTGCTCCATAGTTGAGGATGACCTTGAATTCCTTCTAGCCTCTACTTCTGAAGGGTTGGAATTACAGGCAAGAGCTATGACATCTATGACAATATACTCTTTCTTGAGTGTGCACTTGGTCACTGAAGAAATCAGGGAGGAAATTTAAAATTCCCCAACCAAATGAAACTGAAAGCATGGCTTGCCAGAACCTTGTGGTAATCCAGTAACCATCACTATCCATGACTAAATGAACGTACCAAGCATGTCATAGTGACCAAAGAACTGAATTCTTAACTTAGTGTAATGTCAATTTAAATATCAGTTGCAACTATTGGATACCAAGCTGGCAGTGGTATAGGTTCCTACCCATCTGCCAACCTTTTCAATGGTGAAGGAGGGCTCTGTGATTGGTCCTTCTTCTAACTTACTCCAGTCTCTTGCTCCTAGAAACTCATTGCTTTGGGCCCTCCATGACCAGCATTCCTTTCTCTAGAAGGAGAGTTACTGCTCTCTTTAACTTCTTGCACATTCCCATTCAAATACTACAAGATACTGTGAATATAGCATTTTCAGAGCTAAAACTATCTCTTTATATTCTACTCCTCTCCTGGGTAGTCCCTGCTCAAAGAACACCATCACATCCCCAGTCCCACACCAATACAAGTATTCATTTTAGCTCTTTCTTCCCTTCTTTCTTATTTTACTCCCTCGAAATCTTGTCACACTGCCCCTCCCCCAGCAATGGCTCATTAAATTTGACTTCCAATTTCTACTGCCAATGCTCTAGGCCAGGGTGCTATAGAATGGATTTAATTGAAAGAGCAGTGCAGTCTAGATTTTTGCTTCAAGCAAGATGTAAAGTATAACATGTCTAGAAATTTCTTTCCATATACATGTGTATATATGTCTATGCATATATGTATATATGTATGTACACGTACACACACACACAAATTTATTCTTGTTGGAAAAGAATTGTGAAAGACGCATGAAGCTAGGATGTCTTTAATGGAAGAAGGAGAAAGTAACAGACAATCTCTAATAATTTATGCATACAAATATTCTGATTAGTGTTCTATAATTTAATTGGTAATAAATAAAATGGGCACTACTTTTAAAATTCTGTTACTTAGATTATCTCTTGTCAAAAGGATGAGTTGCTTTCTCATTTATTTATTACAAGAATATAACCACAATTCACTACAATAATTAATTAATTTGGAGACAGGATCTCTCTGTAGCTCTGGCTGTCTTAGAACTGGTTCTGTAGACCAGGCTGGCCTCAAAAATCTCAGAGATTTGTTTGCATCTGCCTCCCAAGTGCTGAGTTAAAGGTGTACACTACTATACCAGCACCATCATTCTGCAAAGCTCAGTAATTTATCACTTCTCTGTTTCTTGCTACAGGTGCATATGGATAGCAGCACAGCAAATTTCTTAGTATACAGCGGTTAGAAGCTCTTAGAAACAGTATGTTTCATATGATACCTATCAATTAAGTACTAGAAGGACTTTTTTCTCACAGGTAGCTGACACCTGCTTTTAGACCAAAAGAATAATCTATGTTTAACTCTGCTCTCAAGGCTCTTTGGAAACTCTTCATCCACTTTCAGTATCCCATAGTCCAATGGTTCTCTACCTTCCTAATAATGTAACCCTTTAATACAGTTCCTCATGTTGTGGTGATCCTTACCATAAAATTATTTTTGTTGCTACCATATAACTATAATTTCCTACTGTTATGATCCATAATGTAAATATTTTTGGAGAGAGAGGTTTGTCAAAGGGGTGGTGACCCACAGGTTGAGAATCACTGCTATAGGATTTCCTACTACTTAAACTTTACTATGAAAGCACACCAATAAATACTAGTGTTGGGATTTCTACATCGGGACTTATAATAGCCCCCACATAAAGTCAAAGATAGTCCAGAATCTGAAATCTGTTAATGGCACTGGTTTAGTTAGCTGAGAAGTTCATCTGGAGATGTTTCCAAGGCTCAGGCTGAAGGCATCAAGTTCTCAAATTATTAAAGAACAGCAACTATATCCACCAATGTCCTAGTCTCTTGGGTTCATAATCTTGATTTTAGAGAAAATGATATCTGGTCATCTTTTGTGAATACAATTTTTAAATACCTGCATTATATAGCAGTTTCCTTTGAGTTCACACATTTCAGCCTGTAGGAAAGCATGTTAGAACTGAGACAGTAAGCATCCCAGAACCTTCAAGAAGTCCCTGAAACTCACCCAGAAGAGTTTGGCTCTTCCCTTCCCAAGTTTATATAAGCAATAAAGACTGCCAAGAGACAATCTCAGACAAGCTACCTGGAAGAGATAGTTTAACCTGTGCAGTTGCCTGCAAATTGTTATAGTAAACTCTATGCTTCCAGCTTTCACGAGTCTCACTCACACTGGGATGGGCTTTAGTGATGCAGCTGTCTTTGAACCATTTATGCTCCTGCAAGTAACCCTTCACCTGTATTCCTGTAATTACCTCAAACTCACTGGTTCACCAAGTTATACTTGGTGTTATCTTTGCTTTGGTCTGTTGTTGGCTCCCTATCTGAGTGAAAAGATCTTTTTTCTTATCTCCCTAGGGATAGGGTCACACAGCTACTAGCTACATAACTAATAAATAGTACAGAATCAAGAAATCATTGGTTATGAGGACTTCTTACAACACAACTTTTGTAACAAGGGGGAAAGCAGCTGAGGAAGAAACCTCATGTCTTGCTCTGACCTTTACATGTGTGTGGATGAGAAGCCCACATGCACACTAGTGTACATGCAACACACACAGCAAGATAGAGGATCAATTCTAATTCCAATGAAAAAGAAAGCCAATGTAGTAATAATGGCTGAATTAAAGTCTCTACAAGAATGTAATTCTGTAATTTTGGGAATAACTACATGGAGAAGAGTCTGGAGATCATACAACATAACATAACTTTAAAAAAAAAAGGTCGATTTCTTGTTCTCTTGTGTGAGATACGAATTGGCCCAGAGCTCCGCCATTAAACTACCTCATGTTTTTACATCAAGATGGTTTATTCGTGGTTTTTGGGCGTCGCCTTCTGGAGACTAAAGTGGAGAGGGTTCCCCACGAAAGCCTTATATTTGGAGGTCCCACCGAGATTTTCGTGACGCCCAGGAACCCCGAAACGAATCCTCTTGGAGGTATGTCTGTGAGTCTTAAGTCTTACAAAGTCTTACATGTACTTGTTGTATGTTGTCTGAGAACAGCGCCGCTGAGCTTGTGTGTGTGTGTCGGTGTCTCGGGTTACTGTATCCGGTGTACGGTGTTCTAGCAGCTGCTGTTCGGCCTGTGAGGGTTCAGCAGCTCACGGAGGAGGACGCTCTTTAGGCCTGCAAGGCTGCAGCCCTGGGAGACGTTCCAAGGGCGTCCCTGGAAGGAGAGGCCAGGGAAAGGAACAGTCAGGAAGGCCTGACTGTCGTCTGGCAGAAAGAGTGCCTTTTTTTTGCCAGAAAGGGACGGGAGACGGAACCCTGTTTGGCTGGTTGTATAAGTCCAGACGCAGACGAGTGTTTAAATGTACTAGCGTTTGTTGTTCCTGTTTTGTTCTTGTCTTTTCTGATCTTTGTCTTGGGACAGACTGGATTTCTAAATGGTTTTTAAGGCATATGTTTGACCGCTGAGCAGGCGGGCAGAACAGGCAGGCAGCCCCATCCCCCTGTGGCAGCCTCCTCCTCTGAGGCAGGACCTGGAGGGCTGCTACAAGGAAGTGCTGGCTGGGCGCTGTGGCGCATGCCTGTAGTCCCAGCTACTCGGGAGGCTGAGACAGGAGAATTGCTTGAGTCCAGGAGTTCTGGGCTGTAGTGTGCTATGCCGATTGGGTGTCCACACTAAGTTCAGTATCAATGTGGTGACCTCCCGGGAGCGGGGGACCACCAAATTGCCTGAGGAAAGGGAGCAGAGCTGCTCAGCCGTGCTTGGAGCTCACCGGGGCAAAAGGGGACATGGGAAGCTGGTTAAGGGCTGGCAGGTGCTGGCAGCGAGGAGGCGCGGGTTCGGAGGCCCGGAGGAAGGTTGCTCCAAGCAGGCAGGTTTCCCGCTGCGTCACTTCCTGAGTGCCCTCGCCACGTGCTCATGTGCACAGCGGCCAGAGAGCGCAGCTGACCAACTTTGTTTTAAACTAACCACCCTCATTTCTTTCAGAAAATCCTGCCAGCCTGACAAGTTTTTATAGGTTTCCCTTAAGGTTTTGGGATCTCGTAGTCTTTGTGTGTGTGTGTGTGTGTGTGTGTGTGTGTGTGTGTGTGTGTGTTTGGTTTTCTCCCTGCATGTAACTAAGATGATGAGACAGACTGAGATGACCCCCAGGTTTGACTCTTAAGGCATCCAGTACCGAGGACAAGCAGGACTGGAAAAAGCACATGCTTGAGGTGATCCAGGAGAGGACAGTACACCTGTGTCTAGTGTGGCTGGAGGCCCCTGGACGTTAGGAAACTGATGGCTGTTTTCATACGGAAATCTCTGTGCTTGTGATTATTGGATTCTTCAGGTAACAAGGAGTTCCTGTCTTGAAATTACAGCTAGAAAAATTGAAAATTGTGTTTGGTTTAAATAGGCAAATGGCAGTCTTTTCATTTTTGTTTCTGAAGGGTTTATGGGCTGTCTCTCCATCTCTTAATCTAGTCAGTAGAGGTTGACTTGATTTGCCCTGCACTAAAAAACTATTTATTAAAAGGAGAGTCTGTAGCTTCTTAGTTCTAAGAGAAAAGGCTAGTAGTTGGTTTTCTCCTAGAAAATTCTCTACAATTGGGTTCAGCAAATGACGAAGTGCTTTTTATCTTAAAATTATAGTGGAAAACAAAGGTAAAATTATTTAATTGGTCTAAAAGGTGTACATGATTAAAAGGGTGTAACATCAGTTACAAAAAGTTAGCTTTAAATTAGTAACTCAGTATTAGAGTTGTTTCTAATAACAAAACGTGGCCAAACGCAGCTCAGAAAACTAGGCCTCTAGGATACTTCAAATTGAGAAAGTTTGCCAAACTTTGTAACATTAATGTTTCCGGTATTGAATTTTAAGGTAACAAATTGTTTAAAAATAGGACTCTCATACAGTTTGGCTAGGGTTGCTGCCTTGTAGGAGATTACTGTACAAGCAACCTTTTCGCAATACTAAAGTTATATAAATTAAAAGGTTTTTTTTTTTTTTTTTTTCTTTACATACTGGTAATTGTAAAGTGTTTGCTTCTAGTGAGTTTGTGATCACTGGGAAATTTTGCCTTTAGGTACGGCTAAAGTAATATAGCCTTACATTATGTAAGAAATTTTTATTGTCTCTGCTTCAACACAAGAAGTTAAGAGTTTGAATCTTTCAGAGTAAAAAGTGTTTGTTAGTTAATAATGCCTTTAAAAAAAAAAGTTTGCTTCAAATATTTGCTCTTACACAATGAGCTCTAAAGTTCTGGGAAGTAGTGTTGCTCCAAAGATTCAGAGGCCTTATAATATTTAGGGTTTTAGTTATACTAAAAAGTTGTGGTATAAAAAATTTAAGAGCGGAAAATTGATTTGCTTCAAAATTTTTATTTTGAGTTTCCAGGAGCTGTTAATTGGCGAAGATTTCATCTTAAGGTCTTAAATGTTATCTCAAAAGACACAAATTGGTTGCAAAAATTCTTATTTATATTGGTCATATAGAGTGCTTGATTTGCTGACTGCTAAAAAAGGGTGGTACCTGACTCTGCAAGANAAATGNTGCTTTTATATAAATTAGGTGTAGTAAAAAATGAATTCAACAGTTACATAAACTTAAGTTGGAGCTCCAGATTAATAACTTTGGGGCCTTTTATTTTTAATNGAATTACTGGTTTTATAGAACAGCAGATGGATTCCTTGGCATCCAGACNTTTGCAAATTTGTTATCATAGATTTGATTTGGCCTTGCTGAACCAAAGGCTGGTTAATGCCCACTCATCTGAGGATGAGATGACTATTGACTACCCCAGTTATGTGGGGCCTTATTAAAAATAATTAAGAGGCAGAAGGCCCTCAGCAGAACCAAGGTGCTGGCGGGGAGCCACCCTAGCCACCAGAACAATTTAAAGTTAAGCACCCTCCTTTTTCAGAGAAGGCCCTGGTTAAATTGCTGATGTATTCACATCAGCAGACTTGACAACTCTCAGTAGCTTTTGCAGACCCTGTTCACCACGGAGGAGAGAGAGAGAGTCCTCCAAGCAGCCGAGAAAAATGTCTGGGATGGTGGTGGACACCCTGTTCAGACATCGGCCGTAATAGATGAAGGATTCCCTCTAACCCCCTTTGGATTATAACATGGCACAAGGTAGAGAACGGCTGTCAAACTACCGTAGAGTTCTAGTAGTGGGGCTGAGAGGCACTGTTCGCAGGCCTACAAATTTGGCTAAGGTAAGAGAAGTTATGCAAGGGACAACTGAGCCCTCCTTGGTCTTTTTGGAGAGGCTCATGGAGGCTTACAGGAGATGCACCCCATTTGACCTTATGTCTGAGGGGCAGTGGCCTCAGTGATTAGTCAGCCCCTGACATTAGGAGAAAGTTTGCAGCAGATTGAGGGATTGCAGGATTATTCTATAAGGGATGTGGTTAAGAAAGCTGGAAAGAGAAAAGAGAGAGAAAAAAGATGGAGACAGGAGGGACAAAAGACAGAAAAAGGATCTGACTCGTTCTGGCCACAGGGATAGATAGGGAGAAAGAAAGTAGGGCTAGACAGCTAGGGGACCTGGGAGACAAAAATGGCAAGGGCCAAGAAGACCCAGAGGAGACAGACCACGCCTAAAAAGAGACCAATGTGCGTAATGCAAGGATACTGGCCACTGAGCCTGTGAATGCCCTAAATTGAAACAGGGGGTAAAGGTGCTGTCTCTCAAAGAGAATGAAGACTAGGGGAGACGGGGCTCGGCCCCCCTCTCTGAGCCAAGGAAAACATTAAAAGTAGAGGAGACCCAGTAGACTTCCTGGTCGACACGGGCGCAGAATTTCCAGTGCTTCAAACACCATTAGGTAAAGTTAAAAAAAAGAGAGAGAGAGAGAGAGAGAGAGAGAGAGAGAGAGAGAGAGAGCATTGGTAATTGGAGCTACAGAGCAAAAATCATACCCATGAAAAACACGTGAGGAGTGCGAACTTGGGACTCAGAACATCCTGGTGTTGGGTGAGTTGGGGTATCGGATTTTGGCTAAAAAGGCACAGTTATGCCAGACAGAAGTGACATACTTGGGATATATCCGGAAGAATGGACAACGATGGCTCACAGAAGCCAGAAAGTGGACAGTGATGCAGAACCTGACCCCGACCACCCCTCGCCAGGTAAGAGAGTTCTTAGGGACGGGATTCTGTAGACTCTGGGTCCCAGGATTTGCCACTACCCCCTAACCAAAGAAAAAGGGGAATTTACCTGGACCCAGGAACATCAATCAGCTTTTGAGACTCTAAAAAAGGCCCTGCTGCAGGCCCCTGCCACTGCTGGACCTGAACAAGCCTTTCACCCTACGAAAGGAACAGGGTAGCTAGGGGGGTCCTCACCCAAGCTTTAGGGCTCTGGAAGCGTCCAGTAGTTTACCTATCAAAGAAACTGGACTCTGTGGCTAGTGGATGGCCTCCCTGCCTACGATCGATAGAGGCTACAGCTGTGTTGGTATTATCAGGCAGCCCCCTGACCGCTGGATGACCAACGCCTGACTGACTCACTATCAGAGTTTGCAGGTGACCTTTGTTCCCCCTGCCATCCTCAACCCTGCTACCTTACTGCCTGAAGCCGGCGAAACCCCTGTACACAAATGTGAGGAGAAACTGAAATTTGGCCAGACCTCACAGACCATCCGTGGCCAGAAGCGGTGACCTGGTTCACCGATAAAAGCAGCTTCGTGGTGAAAGAAAGCTGTAAAAGACCTAGTGAAAAACTGCCGAGCCTGTGTGCTCACCAATGCCGGGTCCAGCAGACTCCATGGCAGAAGACACTTGCAAGGAGACAGACCTGAGACCTACTGGGAAACCGACTTCACTGAGGTAAAACCAGCCCGGTACGGAAATAAATATCTTTTAGTCTTTATAGACACTTTTTCAGGGTGGGTCGAGGTGTTTCCCACCAAGAGAGACAGCCAATGTGGTGGCCAAGAAGATACTCAAAGAAATTCTTCCTCAGTTCAGGATACCCAAGGTACTCAGTTTGTGGGCCAGCCTTTGTCTCCCAGGTAAGTCAGGGATTGGCCAGACAGCTGGGGATAAAGTTATATTGTGCATACCGACCCCAGAGTTCAGGACAGGTAGAGAAAATAAATAGAACGTTAAAAAGGCCCTAACCAAATTAGCTTTAGAGACTGGCAGAAAAGATTGGACAGCCCTTCTCCCTTATGCCTTATTCAGGGACCTGAATACCCCTGGAGCCTCTGGTCTAACACCCTTTAGATTAAGGTATGGGGCGCTTCCGCCCATCTAAGTGACAGGCTCTTAAAATTGTAAAAACGGAGGTCTGGGAACAGTTAAAAGAAACCTATGTTGCTGGTGATACACAGGTGCCACATCAGTTTAAAGTAGGAGACACTATCCTGGTGAAGAGCCAAGGTGAAAAGGACCCTACTTGGAGCTGCTGATGACGCCCACTGCCGTAAAAGAATCCCAACCTGAGTTCATGTTAATAGGACTCCCCATGGCTGACCAATGTTGTCAGCCATCACTGGGTCACTGGTAATTCTGCTTTTACTCTTAACCTTTGGACTCTGCTTAATTAATCAACTAGTTGCCTTTGTTAGAGACAGAATTGATACAGTACAGCTCATGGTACTTAGGCAGCAATATCAGACTGAGTCCTCAAGAAGAAGATAACCTTTAGAATTCTAAGATTAGAATCATTTAGTAGAGAGAAAGAGAAGATTGAAGGAAAATGAAATTTAAAATGAAATTTAAGGCCTGTGATTCATGTAAGTTATGTCAAATAAGTTCAGAGAAAAAGTTGTGGGCTTAGAAGCCTGAGGCCGGAGAACAAGGTGGGACAGGCCTAGGCACGCCCAGGCAGGCTTTTGTTTAAAACAT
Source organism: Mus pahari (assembly GCF_900095145.1). Taxonomy (NCBI): domain Eukaryota; kingdom Metazoa; phylum Chordata; class Mammalia; order Rodentia; family Muridae; genus Mus; species Mus pahari. The sequence continues at coordinate 138,559,080 of NC_034594.1, forward strand.
TCCTGACATAGTTTCAAGTCATATGTTAACCAGGTGTTCTGCTAACTTACGCCTACCACTCTGCAAATGTGCTGGCATTTAAATGGACCAATCAT
>NC_034594.1:138559239-138581523 GCF_900095145.1 Mus pahari
AAAAAAAAAAAAAAAAAAAAAAAAGAGAGAGAGAGAGAAAGTCAGGGATACTTGGTACAACTTTCTTTCACTTCATCTTAGCTTTTACTGCTTCTTCATGCTGAAGGTAAAATGTCAACCACCATTATGTTTAAATGTAACCCATTCTTCAATGGGCAGCATAAATTCTACCTCCTCTAATGATGTCTTCCATAACACTTTCTTTCCAACTGGAAATACATTTTTCCTTACACTGAATTCTCATGAATCACATACTTCTTAAGGAATAGTCTCAATGTTGACTGCTTATTTTTTAATATGTATTTTTATGTAAGGTGAATTTGATATCAAAATCATTATCTTACTGCACTGCACCTGGGTGCAGTAGGCACCTGGAGTACTGGAGACCACAAATGCAGCTCTCCTGTCTTCTTCCCACCTTCACTTACAAAGCTAACCTTCTGTTCTGTGTACTGCTGCCATTATGTGTGTGGTGTGCATGCATGTTTCTGCATGTGCATAGTTCATTGCACATGAGATTGATGTTAGGAATCATACCTGATCACTCTTCCTCCATATTCACTGAGTAGTCTTGCTAGCCAGCTTGCTTAGAGAATGTCCCATCACTGCTTTTCAAGGCTGGACTTACAGGCAAGCCACAACATCCATCAACAGTCATTTGGCTTCTTGAAATGAGAACTCTGGTTTCTCCTCCAACCCACTTGTTTTAATTTGTACACTTTCTCCCTTCAGTGTGGTTCATTTTACCTTGCCTATAAGTGTATTTAAAAATCATTAAAAGAAATAATCAACAGAGCAAACTGACAGCCTACATACAGAATGGCAGAAAATCTTTATATCACACTTCAGACAGAGTGCTAATGTTCAGAATTTAAAAAGAGCTGCAGAAGTCAAATACCAAGGAAATAAAACTGCCAATTAACAAATGGGCAGATAAGTTAAATAGAAAATTAAAAAAAAAGAAACAAACAAAAATGGCTAATAACTATTTTTAATGTGTTAATATCCCTAGCCATCAGGGAAATGAGAATTTAAACTACTCTAAGATGAGACCTTGCCCCAGTGAGAATGGTTGTCATCAATAAGTCTAACAAATGTGATAGAAGATGTGGTGACATTACTGTTGGGAGAGATGCAAATTAGTATAGACATTGTGGAAATCAGCTTGGAAATTTCTCAAATAATTAAAAATAGAACTACTACATGATCTCACTATATCACTTCTGGGCCCCTACCCAGAACTCCACAATCTATTATAGAGATATTTACACCCCTTGCTGCTGTATTCACTAAAGCAAGAAATTGGAATCTGGTCTGTCAACAGATGAATGGCCAATGAAAACCTGATATATAAAATGAAATTCTATAAAGTTCTAACAAAAAAATGTAATCACAAAATTTGCAGGAAAATTGATGGGCATAGATTGTGTAATATTAAATGAAGTTACCTAATCTCAGAAAGAAAAAAATACATCATCTCCCTCATGTAGAAACTAGCCAGTTATATGCAAATAAATGTACATGGGCTACGATACCACATGTACAAAAAAAGCAGAAGAAAGGCTATGGGGTTGAGGGAAGGACTGAATGTAGAAAATAGATACAAATTACAAGAAGGGATATGAAGCTAATTTCTTTTCTAACTCTGCCACGGATTTTTTTTTTTTTGGTTTTGGTAGCTGATACTGCATAAAAATATATTAGATAGTGAAGTATAAAATTCAACATGAAAGAAGCTTAATAGCTTCTGTTCTGAATGTATAATCTAACGGGATAGAAGTTCCTTGAGTTGTACAGTCTTTTGAATCTGGTTAATTTTGGTGTGTTGTATTTATTTCTTTGCAACTCCTCCCAAGTGCTGATTACAAGTCATGTACCACACTATACCCCACTTAAAAAATAATTTACAAAGGAAGGAAGGAAGGAAGGAAGGAAGGAAGGAAGGAAGGAAGGAAGGAAGGAAGGAAGGAAAGAAGACAAGCAGGCCATTTAATAACATTATGTTGCTCTTCTATGCTTGATCTTGGATAACTCACCATAAACTATCCAGAACCAGTTTTGTTAATGTCTTGGCTCTAGGAAGCTTGCTAAGCCTCTGAAGACTGAGTCTCATCTGTTCGCACCAAATCTAATAATAACATCTATAACATTTTACATATAAGACAGAAACCTGAACAAACCCAAATCACTAATTTTCTGTGAGCATATGAAGATTGTCTGTCCAAAATGTATGGTCAGAATGCCTGACTTTCATACCTCTTATTATCCTTAAAATCTTATAAAGCAAACTCTTAGCTGTGATCATTTTAGGAAATAGAGGTCAACACAACTGTCTCCCGAACCTATAAAGTTTTAGACTTTGGTTTTATATAATATTCAGGGTTCCTTTCTTTAAAATTTGGACTTTTTCACGAACTACAAAAAAAAAAAAAAAAAAAGCAAACCAAACCCACAAATTACTAAACAAATGAAAAAGAGCAAACAATCTATATAGTTCACTGAATTTTAAAATGAAAACTAAAACAGGCATAACATGATCTAAATAAGCTACTATTTTCTTTATCATAGCACAAATGGTGTCTCTATGTTTCACGTTTTCTTTTCTTGAGGGAAGGTCTTGTTATGTAATCTAGCCTGGCCTGAAACTCAAGATAATCTTCCCACTTTAATTTTCCAAGTGCTGGGCATAACCCATTATACCCTACTTTAAAAACAAAACAAAACAAAACAAAACAAAAACCTGTAATTTTATTTCTAATATATATAATAATAATAATCTAATGTAGAACACAGAACTCAAACATATATCTATATTTCTAAACTAACAAATTAATTCCAGCAGAGAGTGCTAAGAGCATAGTGGCAGACCCTTAACACTGAGTAATCAATAAAATGTGCTTTGATTCTGAAACGGTCCAAAATGTGGAAACAAATCTGTGTCTATGAAGATAGGGCATATTGCAACAAATAAACAAGAAGTGAGCTCTATGCCTCTCAGGGTAGTAATCTGCTCATATTTGATATAGCTAGATGGTACTCTATTAGCAGAGATCTTACAGAAAAGCAATTAATTTTCTCTTTGTAGAGAAAAGAGAATATTAAACACTACCACTGGTGATGGAGAAACAAAGAAGTCTAGGAAAATGTGTTACTGGTCTTAAAAAGTATCTATCTGAAAGTGTGTGTTACAACGCCTTTGAAGGGAGCGGTACCAGGATCTTTAGGAGTTCAAGGCCAGTTTTGTTTTTTGTTTTTGTTTTTTTTTTAATTTATATAAAAGTGTTCCAGGCCAATCACTGTTTCTAAAAACAAACAAGGACAAAACACAAAAGTGACTATGTAAATTGACAATTCTCAGCTATATGAAAAGGAGTCTATTACACATTCCATATTCTCACAAGGCAAGTAATTCACAAAAAGTTCAACAAGTGTTCCAGCCAGAATTTATTTTATATAGTTCTATAAATGACTTTGGGTTTGAACACATACAATATGTTGATTAAATTTTCAATTTTATATATTATAGTTCATGAGAAAAACCTTACACAGGGTGCCAATCTAAACTTGCCTTTATTTCTTCTCTGGTTTTATACTTTAACTCCCTATTCTTTGAAATAATATCTAACTTGTCATATGAATTTAAATGAAATCAGATAATATCCACAGCACTAAAACTTTTTTTTTTAAATAACAAAGGTTGAAATTAAATATGTAGGCACCCAATAGATGGTAGAGAAATTGTGGTATTAAAAATATAGATTTTCAAGGGATCTGACATCACAGATATTTTCAACATTCTGTAATCATTCTGAGGTTTTTTTCCTTTAGAGAAATTTGGGAGGTACTCTATAGATGTCGGAGTCCTACCCACACTTCCGAGGCTACTCATAGGTCTGACTGACTAGTCACTCTCTGCAAACAAATCCCACTCCTTTGGAAAGCACTTACAACAGCATAAGTCAGTGATAAGATAAAAAGGCGGTCCAAACGGCACGTGGTGGTACACGCCTTTAATCCCAGCACTCGGGAGGCAGAAGCAGGAGGATTTCTGAGTTTGAGGCCAGCCTAGTCAACAAAGTGAATTCCAGGACAGCCAGAGAAACCCTCCCTCGAAAGAAAGAAAAGAGAAGAGAAGAGAAGAGAAGAGAAGAGAAGAGAAGAGAAGAGAAGAGAAGAGAAGAGAAGAGAAGAGAAGAGAAGAGAAGAGAAGAGAAGAGGAGTAAAGAAAAGAAAGAAAGGAGGGGTCAGAGAAACCCTCCCTCTAAATGAATGAATGAATGAATGAATGAATGAATGAATGAATGAAGGAGGGGTCCTGACAGGAAAGAGAAACAAGCAAGCTGGCTGGACAGCATGCAGTGCTCCTTTTCCTCATCTTGGGAAAGAGATGCCACTGTAGCTACTCAGCCAGCCTCAACAAGACGAGCAGGGACATTGAGTATGCAAAGCTGAACACGAAAGCCTCAGTCTCCCATAAAGTACTTATTTTTAAAAAGTACTTCTGTGTTTTTCCAAATACAGGACACTCTACAATGAGACAGGTGCAGACACAAGACTCCACTGAGTCAACCCAATTTTCTACTGTAATTAAATTTCTATCTATGATTAGGAGTAGTGGAAAACAAAGTTTCAATAGAGACTGTCCTTCTTACTACCTCCCATAATTAAGACATATTTTGAAATGATAGAGAAATAAATCCTTTCAGTAAGTAAAGAGCTTAGTTTACCTTATAATGACTTTATAACTCCTTGCCCATAATTCCCTTAGTATTAATATTTTAATTTTTGCCTCTAGCAGAAACTAGGGAAATTTCTGTATCATATCTGTCAGATGATAGTTATACTGTCAAATGTCCTATGAGCTGACTGACTCACAAGGATGGGCTGAATATATATTTATAGATTTACCTTTCTCTCAAAGAGTTACATTTTTAAAATTTATAAGATACTTAGTTTTTCTCTTGTTAAAAGGTTTGGGTTAAGTATACATTTTATTAAAATGAAATGTAAGAATATACTAGGCAAGTTTATAACTTCTTACTGACACAATCAAAACTTTAGCATAATTTATATCAAATGCAGGATAGATCACATGTACTATTCTGATTATACCTATAACCAAGAATCTGACAGCTTCTGGCACATATGACACAGTTATTAGTAAATGAAGATCCATAATCCAGACCTAGGACTATGTGTCCCAAAGGACCATTCCCATAACTACCTCTAGTTTCTCTGATGGATGGAATCTGAAAAAGAAAGCACTCCTCAGAGGAGTTAGATAATGTTAAATACAATTGCAGTCCCTACAAGTACTACATCATACTTCATAAGCAGATACACAAATTTCTCTATATTTGTCAACTATGTATCCAAGCTAAGTGGACATTCTCATTTCAGCTCTATGAACAAATGCAAAAGATGCATAAGAGAATGTTTTCTTACCTGTGCTGGCATCTTCACTCTCCATAGATGATTTATTGGTTTCTGACGGATTATTCATTCTTGAGTCTGCAATAAGACAAAGGTAAAGAAGGTGTTTAAAAAACTAGGGGTGAAGATAAAGTTAAGGAGGCAAAACTATGGCCAAGGCAAAGGTTAACTAATATCACAGTGGTTCATTTCAAGAAGGCCATGCATAGCACATGGCAGGCTACAACATTACAAATTGAGTAAAAGGGTTACCTGACAAATATTCAGGAGTTCCTAAATCATAAAGGAACTCATAAATAAATTATCTAATAAAATTTAAGATTCTTCTAAGAGAAAAATTTAAGGTAAAAAAGATTATATTACAGTCTGACATGATAAAAAAAAATCAATTCTTTATAAGAGGCATGTGTAATATACTTTTAAAATAAACTGGGAAGCTGGAAATATCTCAGAAAGTAAGAATTGTTATTCTCAAATGATTCTTTTTCTAAAAGCAAAGATATTAGTTAACTACAACTAAAACAAGTTCAGTTAATAATAATCTAACAGATGAAAGGAAACTTGTCTAAACACTTCCATTTGACTTCCTTAGCCAAACTAGAGCCAATAATGTGGTATGCCAAACATATGCCTCATTCAAAACAAGCATAACAAATGCACCAGAAGGTCCAACAGGAATCTCTATAGTTCTAAAAGAGTCATACCCACCAACAAACAAACCAGTTAATTTAGGGTTATTTCTTTCTAGTTTATTAAATTGTGGTTTCCATAGTAAAATGTTGTCAACCACTATTAACAATTCCAGAAAACATGTAGGAAAAGAGACAAGAACAACTTATGCCCTGCTACTTCTTCCCAAGGGACAACAGAATAGACAAAAATAGACATTTGGCTTTACATTCACTACAGACTTACTGTTTGTCATAAAATAAGACTATTACCAAGTAAGTTCTATCTCTTCTCCATTTTAAAGGACCTTTAACTAAGTTATTATAAGAGAACAAATCAAGCTATATTATACCAACTTTAAAAATCGGCAGAAATGTTTAAGAAGACAAGACAATCATTGTAAGTCCCAACCATATTGCCCATAGTTGCATTACCTACATGTATAAGAAATGAGGAAAAATATTAGGAACTTTTCATATTTTATAACCTAGAAATTGGGCAGTTTGTTTTCTAGACACTGAGCAATATCTTTTCTAATATAGTAAATTTTTGTAACTGATACATGTCTTATGGGTCTTAGACATGTATGTTTGTGGTCATAAATGAGGTTGTTCTACAACTTCCTTCCTCACTGTCCAGAAAAATTTAAATACCACCTGAAAGCACACTAAGGTTTGAAAGAACCAGGTGTACAACTTAGTAAAAATCAGCTTTCTGTATGACTTAACTAAAATCTTAGAAAAGTTAACATATCACAAAACTCAAAACATATTATTGAATGTACACTCAATGTTTTCTTTAAAAAGGATATATTTTAGAGCAAAGTACAAAAATAAATCAGTAAACAAATATAAACAGAATTAACAATTTTCTCATGCACAGACACCACAGTAACCAAATCCTAAGTCTTCACAAATGAACCTGGCCTTGCATTCAATACCTAATTTCCATACTTATAAATTTGAAAATTATGCCACAGGTATTTTATATGACTTTTCTAAGGACCTTTACTGAACTGTCAAGACCTTCAAAGGCATCTTACAAAATTACTTCAAACACAAACAGAATAATTACAAATAAATAAAATATGAGTAGATAAAATTCCAATTTAACGATGGGAAGTCCGTTTTAATGACAGTATTAACTATAAGTAGTTATTTAATTTCTGATATTCAAAAATAAATGTTAAACATAGTTCAAAAAGACATTTTTCTTTCATTTCTTGAATTTCAAACTTAGTAAGTTAGAAGAAAATATATAAGCAAATTATTCACTGATCCTTTTTTTTTATTAGTAAGAGAAAACACAGAAGCCTATGTCACTTAACTGATCATGAGTCTAATTTGCAGTCTATAAATTACTGCTGGGTTGAACTCCTAATATCAGTTTGTTGTTTGTATCATGTGCATTCTTGACATAGCAGTTTTCACTCTGATGGACAAGTATATGGTTAATTTGAGTTTAGCCATGTTTTCTGGATAAGAATTCAGATATTTTAGATGTATCTATTTTTTCATTAACTGCTTTAATTTCCAGAATAGAAAAATAACACACAGGAAATAAAAATCATCTGCTAAAGTTTTAAGCTAAAGATACCCAATTCTTGTACTTTGTATCAGATGACTTTAAAAGGCTTCAGTCATTCTTCATGTAAACAGAGAAAAGTCCTCACAAAATACGGCCACCACGCGGCATCATCTATCTAAGCCAGAGCACTTCAACCCGTCTTTAGTCACTTGAAACACTTCATTTACTCAAGCAGGACCTCTACCTCCCACAGGCTCCCGGTTCTGTAGGAAATTTACTATTAATAGGCTTTTAAAAACACATAAAACTGCAATTTCCTAAGATAAAGCTGGATTCAAGAAATCAAAGTGACAAATTTTGAGAAAGGCCAGTAACTTAGTAAAATGATCAGTAACCTCTGTAATTTCCCACTATAGTAGTAGTTACAATATTAATTCTGCACCATGACATCCCCTTAATTTTTCATTTAGGATTTTTGGTTTTATATCAGGGATTCTTATTAGATAGGTAAACTATTTTTATTAGTATTATATATTATTTTGATATAGTATATATTTTGTTTCTGATTTAAAATGTATTTTAAATTATATATACTACTTTCTATAGAAATTTCCCAAAAGCAAAAATTTCCTCCATGCAAGACAAATTCAAATACATTATTTGCTGAAAATACACTTGAAGAGCTGGAAATTTCCCAAAAGCAAAAACTTCCTCCATGCAAGGCAAATTCAAATACAATATTTGCTGAAAATACACTCTGAACCAGAAGAGCTGGTCCTAAGGAGGGACCTACAGCAAACTCAAGCATGCTGTTGCCTTGCAAATGCTTTCCTCCTTCTCTGTTCAAGCCCTCCCCTCCCCCATGTTGGTCGCATATGTGATTGAGCATTTATGCATAGTCAATGCCACACATGCGATTTCCATATTAACGCTGTAAAAAAGAACTGTGCTGGTACCCACCTAGAAGACAGTCACTGCAGTCCAGCATGGCTGTAAAAATCTTCAAGAGGTGCAGACAGTCCAAAGCAAGGAGGAACAGGTAGCGTTTGGGGAGGGGAAAAATACTACTATTTCTAACAAATCTGTACTATGTTCTTAAGAGAACAAGGGTGGGAGGAGTGGAAAGTGGATTAACAAGAGAAGCAAACTACAACTTCAGTTACACCATAGCAATCTTCAACTGAATAAGGAAACTTCAGTTGCTCTGAGGAGTTTTAGTCTCTTCTGCCAGCTAGGACTGACATTGTCAAGGCAACTGAAGCATGAAAAGTTCCCCTTTTTGTAATAAAATAGAAACAAAGATTGCAGCTGGCAGTTTCTATAATGAAGCTTAATCAGTATGCGTGTGATTAGGGCCTTATGCAAATCTCTCCTCGTTAGCACAGCAGCCAGCACTTTGAAGTCCAGGAACAATTCATTTACAGAATACACTGAAAGCACTCCCTGCATAATTTAAATGAATACATAAATATTTATCAGCACATTTGCATATTAATTGGCAGTGCATGAAGGGAAAAATTATCTCCTGAGTACCAGCATAATAATTAGGAGGATAAAATGAGATTTCTTCCAATGGCCTGGCATCTTGGACCTAACTTGAGATAGTACCAGGGGAGAAGGGAGGGGCAGGAGGCAGAGTTCTGTTAAAATGCCACTGAAATGACATGGACAAATTAGAAACAACTCTACAGACTTAAGCACCTTTAATCTTATTCCTGCTGGCAACAATGACTTCAGTAATAAGAGGATTTGCAAAAGGCTTTCTACACAATCCAAATAATCCCAAGGAAACAATTAGCAAGGTAGGAGCAGAACACAGGCTTGTCAAGATGGTGCTAGTCTACTGATAGGGAATTTTCCAGTTATTAACACACACCATCAAGAGAAAGTCCTACTTAAAACAAGACAACTGCATAAATGCAGAAGCAGGCGAGAGTGTACAAAAGCATCTTTGAGAGCAGATATTCATTATATGTGAATCTTTTTATACTACCAAATTAACAGAGAAGATTAGCTGACTGCTGCCTATTATGCAACATGCTCCCATCAAAATCAAACTCAAGGGGAAGACAGTTTGTTACTTAGAATATTCATCATCCTCAAATGAGCCACGTAACTGCAGAATAAGTATTTTTCAAGCAATACCACTTAATGGACCTCTGCGTGTTTGAAAAAAATGTTCTGTACATACACAGCCTCATTAAACATGTTTATTAAAGTTTTAAATTAAGTTATAACATTTCAGATATCATTATAAAGAATTCAGGACATTTATACAAACATTATTAAGTTCTTAGGAATAAAGAAACCAAAGTACAGAAAACTAAAGCACCTTCTACTCAATGACATATTAATAATTCCAGGTCAGGACTTCAAAGCAGATTTTACTGATATCAAGAACCAAGTTCTTGCAAGACCTACACACCTTAAGGCTAAGTTACACTGTCAGAGAACTAGAGGGTGGGGAGGGAGGAGGGAGAGTGAGAATGAGGGGGAAAGAGACTAAAGCAGGCTTTTTTCAGTACTGAGGAAAGAGACTTAATAATTGGTAGCAAAGACATCATGTTTAAAGTGTATACAGATAATATAGTTGCTGAAAGTAGGGTAGGTACCCTCTCATTAATAACCTGCTTTTACTTGTACTTATCTTCAAGCATTCTAATGTCTGGTTTTTAAAATGTTATGAAATAAAGATGTGTATAATAAATATACATGTAATAAACAGGGTGTTACAGTCAGTATTTGTCCAGTGTTATACTACACCCTTCCCTGCAGCCTGGGGTCTGAACATACAATATGAACCTTATGTGCTGCACATGCTGCCATACTTCCCGGTGCCAGCCAATGCTGCTTCAGGCCCCTCAGTTCAGACTCAACATTACTATGTGTTATAAAGTACGATAACTGTACTTACAAACAAGGTTTTCTGCTCTTATAGAGACATTTAGGACTTGGTATTTTCCTATCATTACAAGTACATAAGTATCAAACTACAGCATCTCTGGGGCTAAAGAGACAACTTAGCAGTTAATAACAAATGCTGGTCTAACAAACGAGTCAGGTTCTGTTCTAAGAACCTACATCATGTGGCATATATATATATAAAAATTCAAGAGTTCAAGAGGATCAAATGTCCTCTTCTGGTCTTCTCAGGCACCTGTATACACATGGTGTATATAAATATATGTAAGCTCGCTCACACACACACACACACACACACACACACACACACACACCCCTGTATCTTTGATTGTATTAAAAAAAGGTTTGATTTTTAAGAATGGCTGTGTAGCTTGATGATTCAAGTTTTATTAAAAAAAATTGTTAAATGAATTTTAGCTTGGCATTAGAACACTATTTCCAATAATAGCTAAAATGGGCCTAAACTTACTTCTGCCATTTTCCATGATGTGAAAGTGTGAGTGGTATTCTCAACACTGATGACTGGAAAAATAAAAATATCAATCAACCCTAAAAGTTGTTAAAAGGCACTATGTTTTGCAGTATTAAATATTCAGCTAAGATGTTTATATAAAATAAAATAAGCAGGTCCATCTTATTAGTGTGCAAATTTATTAGTCTTTAATTTTAGCATGGTAAAATATACATACCAAGAATATATTCTAAAGTAACATTATGATTTATTATCAGTCAATATTTGACATGTATGCCTATTTTATGCATTTATATACCAATGGTTGCCTAAAAATATCTCGGGCACAATGGATCAAGAGTAGAAAGTTTGACCTGGAGCAAAAACAGGAATGAGAGACCACAGATGCCACAGGAACATGGAGTTATCAGATAAACAGCACATCTTTAAAAATATCAATTTTATACTACACTTTGTATTAAAATAAGCAAGAATATGGTATAGGATGCTAATTCCAAATTAATGTTTAAGAACAATGTGTTGGACTGGACAAGTTCTACTATAGGTGGGAATGATGAGAAGCAATGATGATATGGACCTAAATCTACATCTCCATTTCCCATGACATACTTATGTGAAGTACTTATTTGACTAGAATACACTTGGAATTAATAAAATGGTTCATTCCCTCCTCTTCTGCATTCATAGACATTTTGTTTTCCCTTCTATACCACCTCTGTAATTTGCCTTAAAAAAAAAAAAACAAAACCAACAAATACAAAACCTCTACAGTAACATCTTAAAGATATGATAACTTGGTATTTTCTATCCAAGCAAGTAAGACCTGCAGCTACAGACAAGCAATCACTGTTGGTTCTACCTAAGTAACATTTAGTAACATTTAGTTAGTAACATTTGCCTTAGGTCAAGACAGTTCCAAGTTGCCTCTGTAGAGAAGGAAGGTCTTAGCTTGCCAGGTTAAACCTTATTCCCTTCTACTAGAAATCTCACCTAGGCAGGTGACTGAGCTACAGTGAAAAGGGCAATAAAATGGCAGTCCTTTTGGCCATTCTTGAAATAAACACTTTAAACAGGTTTAAATACTCTTAAGAATGTTCAGACTTCTACAAATAGAAGCAAAGAATGAGAGGCAACATCCTTCCCTTATACTTCCCAACTATGGACCATTTATATCCAAAAGAAAAGGTCAGATAAGTTCTATCACAGAGTTAAACGTACATACTATTTGGTTCTCTGAAATATCAACAAAGAACTCCTAAGTTTAAAACTGAACCGAAAAAAGAACACCTTAAAAATCTGTAAGATCAGCAAGAGTTAATTCAACCATATCTCCTTTTAACACCTGGGGTTAGGATTTGATTAGTGGCCTATAGATACCCTGACAGAAGAGACCAATAAATACTTCAAAAATTCTTTTCTAGATGAGCTGGACTGGAGATATGAGATGGGGGAACACATTTATGGAAAGGACAGGAAATAGTATTTATCATATGGTAGCATAACATGGAGTTGAAGAAGGTAACATTCAAATTATATACAATTCAAAATTATGCCTGTGGTGGTTTTAATGAGAATGAGTTTATATGTTCGAGTGCTTAATCCCCATTTAGTGAAACAGTTTGGGAAGGATTAGGAGGTGTGGTGTTCTGGGGATTTGAATGTGAAAAGTATCTCATAAGATTATGTGTTGAATCTCCAGCTGGTGGCACTGTCTGGAAAGGCTATGAAACATCTAGAGGGTTGGAGCTTTGCTACAAGTGTCACTTGGGGAGGTTTTATAGTCAATCCCTACATCTTGTTCTTGCTCTGCTTCCTGACTTCCTGACTTGAGGGTAACCTCAAGTTCCTGACATCATGCCTGCCTTGCCAGAGATGGACTGTATTCACCCTCCTCCCAAGCAGAGTACTGTATTCATGGAAATAGAAAAGAAACTAATACAATGCTTAGTTTCCCATCTTTTCCCTCAAAGAACAACTTTCATGATTTAAAGTTTAAGTTGAGCATGATTAGAAAGACACCTTATAAGTTGTCATCAGGAAAGAAATTAAAAGCAATAATAACCAAATTATAATTTATGTTTTAAATAACCTTTGTCTAGTTTGAGTGGACTAAGGTTATGTTATATTCTTCCTGACTAAATCATTTATGGCTAACTGTTCATGTTCTAGGGAAACCATCAATATCAGAGAGCTCCCACCAACGAGAAACCAGCTTTTTTTTTTTTTTTTTTTCAAATTATACATAGTAGAAGAATTACATGAAACAAAGGTAGAGCCAATCTGACCAGTTTAACATTTGTCATAAAAATGATAGCTCTCTCTCTGTGTCTGTCTTCCACAATTCAGCCCAAAAACAAGGCAGGGATGAGGAAATTGGTTACATAAGGAAGGTTAAATCTAATAAACTGAGCTAGGTTTATCACTGTTGAAAAGAGAATTTAAATCCTATAAACAAAGGAACAAAACAAAATAAACTATAAAATACTATATTAGAATTAGAGTTTAGGCTGGAGAGATGGCTCAGCTGTTAAGAGCACTGACTGCTCCAGAGGTCCTAAGTTCAATTCCCAGCAACCACACAGTGGCTTACAACCATCTGTAATAGGATCTGATACCCTCTTCTGGTGTGTCTGAAAACAGCTGCAGTGTACTCACATACATAAAATAAGTAAATAAATCTTAAAAAAAAAAAAAAAAACCAAAAACATTAGAGTCTAGAGAGATGGCTCAGTAGTTTTCATCACAGTAGCTTACAACCACCATGGGGATCCAATGCCCTTTTCTAGCCTTCACCAGACACACACATGTGCATACATATGATACAGGCAAAACCACTCATACACATAAAAATAAATCTAGAAACATAGATATAAAAATAAGTATAACTTTAATACTCTCGTCATCCTCTGTCACTGTATTTTTTAGGCACATGGAACAACAATGAAGACACATGACATCAGATATTAGTTGTTGTTATTGTTGTTATTTTTAATGTCACTACCATCCAAAAATAATCTAGGGCACCAAAGAAACTTGTTGAAATGTTTTTAAACTTCAAGAAAAACTCTGAGCATGTAGCTCAATGGCAGAATGCTTGGCTAACAAAGTCCTGCACTAGGAAGGAAAGAAGGTGAAAAAGACAGATGCAGACTTAAAAGAATCTTTACCAAATGTTGCATAATTTAGACAAACTAAATAAAAATGACAATGAATGAGAGGCCGGAGAGACGGTTCAGTGGATAAGAGCACTGGCTGCTCTTGCAGAGGATACAGGCTCAGTTCCCAGAACCCACACGAGGTTTCACAACCATCCACAACTCCAGCTCAGGGGACCCAACACTGTCCTGTGACTTCTGTAGGCACAAAGTAAGGTGCACACACATATACGCAGGCAAAATACCCATACTCATAAACTAAAGCAACACTAATGAATGAAATCTATCAGTGATTAACAAACCTGCATGAGCCCTGTCGTACACTGGTGGGTTTTATGCCAGTGTAGCTTTGCTTTCCCAAACTCTCAAAAATGCCTAATCATAGGAACATGATGATGATAGAAATCCAGAGTTATCAAAGAGTGATTACTTACTGTCAGATTGTACTTATAATCATTTACACAGAATCCTGATGGACTTTTCAGTATCTTATGGAAGAGAAGTCCACATTAGACCCTCTGAATTTTATTAAAGTTCATATTTAAGCTCAGACCTAAGTATCAGTCTCAGCTTTTGTGTCATCATTTATTGTCCAAAGAAAGATTTACTGAAAACATCAAATTATAGCTCCAAAGTCTATTATGTTAGAAACTCTGTTAATTTAAAATAAAATCTCCACAGACATTAGACAGTATTAGAAAATTAATTATAAATCTGTATTTTAGATTATACTGTCACATTATTTAAAAATACTATTTATTGGCACAGCAATGTACTATCTCAAACTGTCCTATTTATGAAACCGACTCATTGAATATATCAGCAATTTTCAGGGTTGTGTGGTCTTCTTGTCAGTATAGCTGAACCAACATGGAAGCAAACATATCTAAAGGACCTGCAGTTGGCATTGATCTTAGCACTGCCTCCTCCTGTGTAGGTGTCTTCAAGCAAGGAAAGTGGAATTGCCATTGACCACGATGACTGAATCACTGACACAGTGATGAACCTAGGATGCTGTGAAGAATTGGATTGTGAAGTACCTTAACAACACAGTTTTGTTTTATTTAAAACAAACAGACAAACAAACAAAACAAAACAAAACAAAACAAAAAACCCAAATGTCTGATTGGGTATAGGTTTAATGATGCTGTTGTTCAGTCTGATCTGAAGCACTGGTCCTTCATGATGGTGAATAATGTACACAGGTCTAATGTCCAAGCAGAATACAAAGGGGAGTCAAAAAGCTTCTTTCTACCCAGAGGAGGTGTGTTCTATGGTTCTGACAAAGATGAAGACTATTGGAGAAGCCTATGTTGGAAAGATTACCAATGCTATTATTACAGTGCCAGTTGACTTCAATGACTCTCAGAGGTAGGCAACCAAAGATGTAGATTCTGGGCTCAATGTACTTAAAATTATCAACTAGCCAACTACTACTGCTACTGCTTATGGCTTAGATAGGAAGGCTGGAGTTGAAAGAAATGTGCCGAGTTATTTAGGTGACATTTTTAACATGTCAACCCTCACTTTTGAGGTCTAACTTACAGCTAGAAGCACCCACTTGGATAGAGAAGATTGACAACTGGATTGTAATCATTTTATTGTTCTGTTTAAATGCAAGCACAAGAACATCGTGAAAACAAGAGAGCTGCCTAATGTCTGTGTACTGCTGGCAAGCAGGCATGTACCCTCTCCTCTAGTACCTAAGCTGGGAAGGAGATTGAGTCTTTCTCTGAGGAACTGATTTCATTAACTCCATTACCCTTACCATTACCTGTGCTCAAGAACTGAATGCTGACCTATTTCTGTGGCATTGTGGATTCTGTAGAAAAGCACCTTTGAGATGTCAAACTAGACAAGTCACAATGTCCTGGTGAATGGTTCTACCATAATCCCCAGGATTCAGAAGCTTCTATGAGATTTCTTCAATGGAAAAAAAACTGAATTTGAACATTAGCCCTGATGAAGCTGTTGCTTATAGTACAGCTGTCCAGAGGACCACCTGGAGACAACTCTATCTGGAAACAATTCTGAGAACGTTAAGGATTTGCTCCTCTTGGATGACACTCCTCTTCTCCTTGGTACTGAAACTGCTGGTAGAGTCATGACTATCCTCACCAAGCATAATATTATCATTCCTACCAACTAGACACAGATCTTCACCACTTGCTTTTACAACCTGCAGGTATGCTCATTCCAGTATATGAAGGTGAAAGAGCCATGACCAAGAACAACCTACATGGAAAACTTGAACACATAGGCCTACCTTCTGTAGTCTGTGATATTTCTCAGACTGAAGTCACTTTTGACACTGATGCCATTGGCACCCTCAATGTTTCTAATGCAGACAAGAGCACAAAGGAGACAAGATAACCATCCCTAATACAAGGGCCTCTTGAGTAAGAAGATAATGCATGAATGGCCCAGGAAGCTTGAAAGTACAAGCTTGGAGAGAAACAGAGAAATAACGTATTACCAAAGAATTCACTGGAATTCTATGCTTTCAATATGACAACAGAAGTTGAAGATGAGAATCTTCCAAGCAAGATCAATGATGAGGACAAACAACAGATTCTAGACAAATACAATGAAACCATCAGTTAGCAAGGTAAGAATCAGACTACAGAGAAAGAAGCTGAACACCAGGACAAAGTGTGCAACTCACCATTACCCCATTACTTTCAAGCTGTAACAGAGTAGCTGCATGCCAGGAGGAATGCCTGGGCGCTTCCTGAGTTGGGAACTTCTCCCTCTGTGGCACTTCTTCAGAGCCCATCACTGAGAGAGTTAAGTCAGTCCAAACAGAGACACAACATTCCACAGAAAAAGCTATGAAGGGACCAAATTTAGCAAGTTCTGTGGCAGTTTTAAAGTTAGAGCTACTACAGTAAGTTTTTGGGTACCCTCCATACTTTACCATAAAACACAGGGAAAAGAAATAGCATTGCATGTTATAAGCACTGTATCCTCAATGGAAAAGCAATGCCTTAATTAAAACTAAAATGGGAACTATAGGCAGGGGTGGGGAGGAAATGCTGAATGAAGACTGCTATGGAATGATTGGATTTCTGCCAGCAAACATAACCTAATTTTAGACATATGGCTTTTGAAAATGATATTAAGGTGATATGATTGGGTTGGGGAGGTAGTTCGGTGGTAGAGAGATTACCTAGAATGCATGAACTTAGTACTATTCTAAAACCAACTAAGTAAGATGAAGTCATTAGTGTTTCTGTCCTTATAAAACGGGGAAATCTGAACAGAGACAACAAAGAAGGAAGGTAAGAACCAACCCTGATATCACCTTATGTTAGACTGACAGCCTCTGGAGCAGTGGTTCTCAACATGTGGGTTGTGACCCCTTTGGCAAACTTCTATTTCCAAAACAAAACAAAACAAAAAACATAATGATTCATAACAATAGCAAAGTTAGTTATGAAGTAGCAATGAAAACATTACTTTTAAAAATAATAATTTTATAGTGGGGGGGGTCACTACAACATGAGGAACTGTACTAAAGAGTCTCAGTCAGAAGGGTCAAGAGCCACTTCCCTAGAGCTATGAAGTAGTAAGTTCCTGATGCTTAAGATACTGCAGCTGTGGCATCCTTAGGAACTAATATGGCTTGTGAACTTAAGCTTGCCCATGTGAGAAAGGGGGATTGTATCCAAGGGTATTCCTAAAGTGAGAATGTTATTTTAAAATAACCAGGGCTTATAAAATAATTCAGGTATTATTACAATCTCTTGATAAACATTCAATAAATGCTACTGTCAACATTCTCCTAATGCATGAAAAGAATAAGAGTGGAAACTCATGGATATTTCTATCTTCTAACTAGGCTTTACACCATAGCAAGAAAGCATGTTTGTTGTACATGGTAAAACATCTACAGATTGCTAGAACTAATGAAACGCATCACTGAAGAATAAGGTGCTGTTCTTTTCCTTTTCTCCATGTTTTAATCCTGAAATAATATTTTCTCCAGAAGACTTAAACTATAAATCAAGACAAAGATCTCTCTCTGTCCATGTGTGCACTCTATGACAATCCCAGGAAGACACATTTCAGAGTATCACAACAATCAACAAATATTTAGAGTTAGCAAACACTGATGAAGACTGTAACTTGTAAAAAGGACCAAATAATTTATATGTGTTCTCTTCTTTCTCCCTATTTCCTCTAATCTTACACTTTTTATATATAGTGGGAATGTCGTTGGTAAACAGGCACAATAATATTCTCAAAAGTTTGTAGGTAAGTTTTAAATACACACACACACACACACACACACACACACACACACACACACCAGCCAGCCAGCAAAGAGTTGCCAACAGTGTCGTTAGTATAGGTGAAGTATTTTACAAGGAGCACATGAAACTAGTGTCTTCTCTATTACTATATACTCTAAAAAACCCATATGAAATGTTACTACAAATTTTTTATTCTTTAGACATATTACTTCATATTTAAGGAAATTGAAAAAAGTAAAAAGAAGTCATAAAAATAAAAAAACCAATAACAGATTCTGTTCTAGATTCTGTTTCAGTTCTCTACTACTTAGCTGAATTTCTTTAAATAAGTTACTTGTTCTTGCTAATCTTAGATCATTGTTTAAATGAATGTTAAATAATATTTTACTCATTAGATTTATTTTATAAAACTATTAGTCACAAAGTGCTTCTACTAAACTACCATCAAGGATTACTGCTACTCTTTCATTATAATAAAATACAGATGATATACTAAATGCTAAAGCTAACTTGACTCCATTTCTATTGCTGGCTAGGTCACAGGCATCCCAAGTATCATTCCAAAACATCACTAAATCTTAAACAGACTTCAGTACTAAAATGAAAAATTATTTATTTGATAAGTCATTTTAATAGACAATCCATAAAATAAAAGGCAATCACCATAACACCTGGGTTTATCAGTGGCTAGTAAATGAATGGTTTTACTTAGTAGAAAATATTTACCAGGTATAGAAAGACTGCATTCTTTCTTTGAATTGTTTCAATGAAAATTGAGAGTAGTTTGGTAATTAAAAAGGCAGGAAAGCTCTTCTTACTTTTCCAGTCTAAGAATACAAAAAGAGAAAAAGGCAAAACTGAGTAAACTGTATAAAATAGCTAATACTTTAAGGGAACAAAGTCACATACAATAGGGAACTCTACACTAGTCACCAGAGCACATTTAGCTCTTTTAGGTAGGCATCTCTCTTATGCTCATTCCTTCCTTTACAAAACAAATTTTACAATCTGACCTACTGAAGAACATGAAGTTAAAGAGAAAGTCCTTGGAGTATATATTTTAAGGTGTTATACTTTCATGAAGCTGGATAAAAATTGCCTAAAGATTTTCTTTAATAGGTGCATTCTCCTAACCAAAACCAAAAACTCATTTTCATTTTAGCATTCAACACTCCCAAACTGCAAGCATCAAACTGTTTAGAAATGATATAAATACATCAATGCAAGTTTTTATTAATTTTAAAAGTCTTTTAAAAAACCAGATCACATTTTGTATTGAGAAAATAGGGAAGGTCAGTAACTGGCACACATAGTGGGTAATTCTGCACTGCTGGTTGACTGTTGTCTTCAAGTCTCAAGACTCCTTGGCGCATGCCTTTAACCCCAGCACTCGGGAGGCAGAGGCAGGTGGATTTCTGAGTTCGAGGCCAGCCTGGTCTACAAAGTGAGTTCCAGGACAACCAGG
This sequence comes from Mus pahari, assembly GCF_900095145.1. Classification (NCBI taxonomy): domain Eukaryota; kingdom Metazoa; phylum Chordata; class Mammalia; order Rodentia; family Muridae; genus Mus; species Mus pahari. The sequence continues at coordinate 138,579,139 of NC_034594.1, forward strand.
TCTATACAGAGAAACCCTGTCTGGGGAAAAAAAAAAAAAAAAAAGTCTCAAGAATCTTGATCAGCAGCGAGCACCAACAGCCTCCAAGAGCAAAGGGTCAGTACAGGCACTGACTTTCACCTGCCATGTATTTTAATGTCAAGCTCTTTCATAATTAGTTTAACTATATGTTTACATATAGTCCTAGTTCATGAAATTCTGAATAAGTCTAGTTTAATGGTGCACACAAAATCAAAAGTGTGGCAGTTGAATTCAGATTGCTAGTGCCTACATTAAAAAAGCAAAAACCAAACATAAGTGGTAGCTCCGTTCGGGACCTAGGAGGGTGAAGACAGATGAATTTGGAACTCACTGGCTAGTAAGCCAGTCTAACAAATTAGTGAGACACTGTTTCAAAAAATGAGGGGAAAGTGATTGAGGAAGATACTCAATATCATCCTCTGGCCTCCACAGGCGTGAATATATATACATACATACACAAACGTGCACTTATAAACACACTACAGTCACATACACACATTTTTATTTTAAAAAATTTAAGTCAAATATGTAATTAGTTCAAACCACCTTCTTTATTTTGTAGCTTAGAATGTTCAATCAAAATTACTGAGATATGCCAGGCGTGGTGGCACACGCCTTTAATCCCAGCACTTGGGAGGCAGAGGCAGGCGGATTTCTGAGTTCGAGGCCAGCCTGGTCTACAAAGTGAGTTCCAGGACAGCCAAGGCTACACAGAGAAACTCTGTCTCAAAAAACCTAAATAAATAAATAAATAAATAAATAACTGAGATACATCCTACTAATTATGCTTCTACATGATAGATATTTTTTTAATTACCAATTTGACTGGACTTAGAGTTACCTAGGAAACACATGTATCTCTGAGCATATCAGTGAAGGTATCATGGACTGAATAGTAAAGAAAAAAGCAAGCAAACTGAGCAGGTAGCAGCCCGCCTTTCTGCCTCCTGACTTTGGACATAGTGTGATGCATGAGCTCACATACTCTTGCCATAGTTACAACTACTTTCACTGTTCATCATCACCATGATACACTTAGACTGTGAACTAAAACACAACTTTCTTTGCTAAAGTTGCTTCTATCAGGTATTTTGTTATAGCAATAGGAAGAACGATATGGCTACTCAAGTTGCCTATCTGTCTAGAATATGTTTGACAGTTATATATGTGTATATATTTCAGAATATTTTAAGATGAGTTATTTAATTGTTTCTTATAAAATCTCTATAGCTAGATAATGTTCTCATTATGTAAACAATGTTTCACACTACCAAGGTAGCTACATGGTGACTTGGGGAGGCCAAGGCACTAACAGTTATGAAAGCCAATGAAACTAAAAATAAAGAACTCGGGCTACACTAAACTGAGCAACTAAGTCTGAATATTTGTTATTTTTCATGTGATAAGAGCCTCAAGCTTGAATCATGAAGACTGGATTTAATTATCATACTCTCTAGAATGTTTTCCAGAGTTTTATCCTGTAGTGTCCTCCTAGTCAGGTATAAGAATGCCCCAAGTGTGGCTGGAAACTCATAAAAACAAGTAGTTTCCTAGTTTTTTAAGTCCAAAATTTAATTGGAATTTTAGTCACTTGGTGAGAATGGTGTGTATGAGAAATTTGGTGTTGGTATGTGTTGTTTAATGCTGAAAGAGATATCAGCTTATCATCCCCTGTAAGCCTGTATAGCAGCAAGAACTCACTAAAATGTTACTATATGTGGAGCAAAAATGAGAAATTTGATTTTTCTTTTTGAAAATGTATGACTTCTTTTTTCAGTTCTCTATGAAAATGGAAAACACTTTCAACTTTTAAAAGTATAAACCAAAGATAAAATCCTAAACAAAATAATAAATCACTTTACACAAAAAAAGGTAGCAAAACATTGACACACAGAACAAACATGAGCTATAACACACTCACTAAAAGCCTCCAGGAAGAGAAAAACCCCCTCAACCCTGAAGGCTACAAACTGGCAAGCTCTTGCTGGTTGCCCACTGGCACAGGAGAGACCTTTTATTCTTTTAGAAATTTTCTGAACTTAAACTGGATGCAAATAAGCCAGGAGTGGTCCTTACAACTATAACACTGCTAGTCCCTGCTGAGTTTCCATAGCAACAGACACAGTTGGTAATGGCGAACCAAAGGTTGTACTGACCTCAGACTGGTTTTAAAAGTTTCAATTGTGCAAGCAATTGTGGTATCTTAGTTAAAAAAAAAAAAAAAATACAAAATTGTTTTTTTTTCTGAGTCAGAAATCTTTATTATTATTATTATTATTATTTTATTTACATTTCAAATGCTATCCCGAAAGTTCCCCATACCCTCCCCCTGCCCCTGCTCCCCTACCCACCCACTCCCACTTC
>NC_034594.1:138581798-138601250 GCF_900095145.1 Mus pahari
TACCCAAGGAGCTGAAGGGGGATGCAACCCTGTAGGTGGAACAACAATATGAACTAACCAGTACCCCCTGAGCTCGTGTCTCTAGCTGCATTTGTAGCAGAAGATGGCCTAATCGGCCATCATTGGGAAGAGAGGCCCCTTGGTCTTGCAAACTTTATATGACAAAATTGTTTTTTAAAATCTATCTTTGCTTGAAGTTTCAAGTAAAATAAAGTACTCATTTCTACTAATCCAAAAGTGACTTCCAGTCTAACAACAGAGGCTAGTGTGTCTATTAAATTAGAAGAATCCAATCATCAAATTTAGGAAAAATGTTTTGACTAAAGAAGTTGAAAAGAAAAAAAAATTAAGTCAATATTTATGGGGGTGTGGGTGGGGTTACCTTAATGTAGTAAACAGCACCCAGAGAGACTAACAGTTTATTAAAGTTTCAAATTAAATAATGTGCCTCGCTTCCTTAAATTAATGTGCCATGGCTGTTCTTTGGCCTAATTAAGGTGTTTGTAGTCACAGAGCTAGTAGCTGGGTCATCATCACCATCTAGGAACTTAGAATATAAATTCTTGGATCCTACATAAGATCTACTAAATCAGAAACTCTAATGGCAAAGGTTCCAGAAATATGTTCTGAAATCAATTCTCTAGAAGATTCTAAACACTATAAAGTGTGAACATCACTGATTTACAGCGTCAAACTTCAGAGAGATATATGAAAAAAATTCAGGGATTTATTTTACGCATTGGAATCTGAGTGACAGTAATAGAATAAAATGTAAAGAACTTACTAGCCTTTGAAAGGAGTCTGTTGGCTAGTATCCTCTTTGTCTTAAGAAGATGCAGAGTATCAAGTTGGGCATGTCTATTTCTTTTACATGCAAAATTACCAAGGGGGTAACCAAGATTCTCTATTATTCAAGGAAAGGAGAGTCCTGAACCCAGGCTTCCTCACTCACTATCATTCATAATTCATTTCCAACCATCTAGGTCTTCACAAACAGGGCAGAAAACCTAACCATTTATCCTTTCATAAAAACAAATTTTCCAAGACAGAAAATGTTTATATGGGGATGAGTATAAAGTCAGAGCCACAAACTTTAACATCCTTCACTACTGAATTCTTTAAAAACATAAAAGTATGCATTTCTTTAGTATCTAATTTATTAGATACTGTCTTGATGTACTAAAAAGTTTTATAAAACATATTTCCAATGGGTAACATTTCAAAGAACTAGGCTAGCAGCATGAAAGCTATTATAGACATACTAAAATAGTTAATGGAAAAAGCCTCTAGTTAGCCCAAACACATCAGATATTAAAAATGATGGACTCAACCAAGCTGTGCTGGCTAGTTTTATGTCAACTTGACATATAGAATCCTCTGAAGATGGGAACCTCAGTTGAGAAAATGCCTCCATAACATCCGGCTGAAGGTCATTTTCTTAATTAATAATTGATGAGGGAGGGACTGACCCATTGTGGACGGTCTCATTCCTGGGTTCTATAAAAATGATTGGGAAAACCATGATGAGTAAGTCACTAAGCAGCACCCCTTCTGCATCAGTTCCTACCTTTTTTGAGTTCCTTCAGTGATGGACTATGATGTGGAAGGGTAAGCCCCTTTCTCCCCCAACTTGCTTTTGGTCATGGTGTTTCATTACACCAAGAATAACCCTAATTAAGACACCAATGAGGTCATTTTGTGAAACTGCTAAGTGCTTTCAGTACTATCTCATAAGATGTACTTTAAAAATTTGGGGACTAAAAATGCATGCATGCTCAATAGTAAAGCACTTTCCTATTATGTACAAGCCTTGGGTTCAACTCCAGCATAACAATTAACTACTTTAAATCTAAAGATTGGTCACAATTTATGAGAAAAAACAAAACAAATCAGAAAGACAAAGACATTCAAATGAAGTGTTTCTTTATTATCAGGATCTGTTTGTAAGTAATATGATGAAATTTTCTTAGGTCATATATGCATGCATACTTTTTGTTTGAGAGAAGATGCCACTGGGGATTGAACCTAAGGTCTCACATGACACTAGGTTAAGTGGTTCCCTGAGCTAAACATATCAAGCCTCAGACAGGTGACTTATACAAGTCAGACAACAGGAGAAAGAAAAAATACACACTGTTTCCTTTCTTTTGCTTGCCATGTTTTGTTTGAATTTGTTTGTTTTTCAACACAGGGTTTCTCTGTGTAGCCCTGGCTTTCCTGGAACTCATTCTGTAGACCAGGCTGGCCTCGAACTCAGAAATCTGCCTGCCTCTGCCTCCCAAGTGCTCGGATTAAGAATATGCACCACCACTGCCCAGCCACCATGTTGTTTTTTTTAAAGATGGGATAGTTGTAACACAGGTGTACCTTATTCAAAGAATGTTTTCCTAAGGAATCAATTTAACTATGATTTCTACTCTTAATGTACTATCAGCATTTTACTTCACTCTTATGGGAAAAGTACTGTGAAAGAATGAACCCTACCTAGGTCTTCAAAGGCAGCAATAAAGAATCAATAAAAAATGAATTCAGAATGCTCTTCAGTCAAATCACCTCACAATTGAGCCATTTCAGTCTGACTATGTATCAACGAACTTGACTTGATAATGCTGTTTCCACAAACCTATATTTCTGCTTTTGAAAGAGATTTATTAGCCTATAAAGAATCAGGTTTCATTATGTTTTCCAACAAACTGTGCTGTTTCTCTTCTCTCCCATGTCCTCTTCTGCCACCTCCATCTCCAGTAGCCTCCTTCCCACTTGTTCTCCTGTCACTTGTGTCTTTTGTCCTATCCCCTTTGCTCAGCACTTCTTCCCACCTTGTGGCCTCTGTAATGGTTTGAATATGCTTGGCCCAGGGAGTGGCACTATTAGGAAGTGTGGCCTTGTTAGAGTAGGTGTGTCCCTGTGGGCATGGGTGTGGGTTCCTCCTGTACCATGCCTGCCTGGATGCTGCCATGCTCCTGCCTTGATGATAGCGGACTTAACCTCTGAACCTATAAGCCTGTCCCAATTATATGTTGACTTCTAAGAGTTGCCTTGGTCATGGTGTCTGTTCACAGCAGTAAAGCCCTACCTGAGACAGCCTCCTATCTAGTTTCATGGCTAAGCCAACTCTTACATTCCTTTCTTTCTATACATGCAAGCATTTGAAGTTAGGAACTTCATGAGAGAATATGTAATTTTTGTCTGAGTCTGGGTTACTTCATCTAATATACTTTTCAGATCAAGCCCTTTTTATGCAATTCCATTTACAACTGAGTAGAATTTTACTATGTATATATACCACATTTTCATTATCTACCTGTTGGTAGAGTATTTCTATTTTTTCCTAAATAAACACATGAAATGTTTACAAATTTCTATTTTTTGATTATAAGATTTTTAGCTGAACTGTTTTTTGTTTGTTTGTATATTTGGTTGGCTTCCAGTGTCTGGCTAAATATTTTTTACCTTATTAATCAAATCCATAACTAAATGAGTGAAATCCTATGCAATCAGTTTTGTAACCTTGATACTGATACAAAGAAAGAAACTCTCAAAAGAACAAAGCAGTTGTGGTCTCTATTAAAGCTTGGTTTAATAGAGATCTATAAGAAAGATTCAAGACAGAGAAGACTTAGACAAGGAAGGACAATTTTGGTTTAAGCTTAAAGACTTGTTAACATACGAAAGTCCTGCAGTTAAAAGGAAATGGATAAATACTAGAAGATTCTTTCAATGAAAGGTTAGATTGCTTAGAAATAATGCTGACTACCTATCTGGCCTCAGTTTGTGTCATTATCATGAACTTGAAAAGAATAGTTGGATAAACTTCCAAAATGTTGTCCTTACTGAGTTCCTACCAATAATCTTTCAGCATCATAAATCCGGTCAAACTGATGTCATTGCTCATCAACTAAGGAAAACTGCCTACTATGTTTGCTCTTAAACAAAATAAAAATGGTAAAACAGCCACAACAGATGCTTTCTGATTTACCTTTTGTAGAGAAGGGCAGCCCCAGAACATCTCTCCTATTTAGGCTCTTCTTCCTTCATATTCAAACTCACTCAATTCTGCAATTACAACAAGAAATTCACAATGATCCTTCTTAAAGGGATCACTGGTCTCCTTTAGAGAGCAAAGCCTCCTACAATGCAATCACATTTTACTACCTATGGTGACACTGAGGAACAGACTGGACAAGACAGAGAACCCATCTATTGAAATTACAGCTTCTCAATTGTTTTCACAATCCACAAAAACCATGGCAGAGGTTTCTACAGCTTTACTCTCAAAATAGAAGCTGGGAGTAAAAATTCCACGTAAAGAATATACGCACAGTAATGTTTCAACAACATTTTCATACATTTTAAAAGAATTCATTGTGGAAAAAAGAATTCACTGTGTAGAAAACCTATATAAATAATTAGCACATCAATAAAATACAGTTTATTCTAAAGAAATTATTATGTTTAAATTCTCTAACATGGCTTGGGGCTATGGGTACTGTCTTTATATTATTTTGTATATCTAAAACACCAAGATTCTTTGGTATTATCTTTTGTCTTATGTAAAGATCTGCTTTTACAGTGGGGTCACTGTCTAAATACATAAGAACAGACCACATGACACAGCAGATTAATCAAACATCTGTGACCAAGTGTTTTAATGTGGGGTTGAGTTCTCCACATTATAGAACCAAATATAAAATAAAAATTAGGATAGGGCCTCTCACATATTTCCCTGAGTTAAGGAAGATAAGCATTTAATTGTGAAGAGCTGTTGTAGTTTTTATGTCATTATAAAATGAAAATCCCCATCATATATATATATATATATATATATATATATATATATATATATTCATTCTCCATCCTCTCATATGGAAAAGGATGCCACATTCAGTCAAATATGTCTAGTAGCCTTTGCAATTTCTGTTCATTCAGGTGAGGACAATCAATTAATCTTTGAAATCAATTAATCTATCACTTCACCTTGTTTTCTCTGAAAACTCATAATTTTTAAAATGTGTATACTTGTTTGATTTCTGCTTTTCACTAGAAGGAAAATTTGCTGAACACAAGATATTATGTCTTATTAACTTAACAGCAATTTCACATGTGTGGTAGAACCTGAGAGAGGCTCAACCAAATACTTGTGCATGAATGAAAAAATGGTTCTGGGAAAGTCAACAAATGTTAAATCAAGCATATGAGATTTAAGTCCACAATTAAAGGTTTGTTTAAAAAGATTAGAATATGAGCAGAACACTCATTGTTGATTTTGAATAAAAGCAACTAATAAAATCCTATATATTGTTCTCACAGAATACCAAGGGCTCAGCAGTTAAACAAGCAAACAAACAGAATACTCTACCAATTTCCCCTCGTCTGAGGCCAAAGCTATAAAGGACATTATATACATTCTGACTGCAATGCCCTTGGCCATATGAAGAACATCAAGCTCCATTTTATTAGGTCTGTGTTTCTCTAGGATTAGCATATATTCTTAAAACAATGCACTTGGAACTGGCTTCTATTGAGTGCGAATGAAAGCTGAGCATTCTCACTAGTAAATTCCAGATTCAAATGGTAAAACACTGACAGTAAAGACTGATAACTAAGGAGCGAGATCAGTTAACATAGTTCCATTAGATTCATTGTAAATTTTCTTATTCCAATTTAAAATTTGCTCAGCAGCCTGCAAGTAGACACATTTTTTAAAAAGACAGTCACTCATTTCAAATCATATCAGAGACATTTGTAAGATGAAAATAATCTTGAGACAGAGCTAAGATTACAGCTTCTCTTGAAAAATTCTTACTGTACTATCTGCAACGGTTGACGATGAAAGCACAATATTTTGGGAAAATTGATAACTGTTCTGTTAATATAAAATAAGTTGAATATAGTTACTCATATTTCCATTTTTTTTTTGTTTACCCTTCTTGTACTTCAGTCTGTCTTTCTGAGTTCAGCTTCCTTCTTCTTAAGAAATGTTTCTTAGAAACTCCTTCAGTAAAGGATATGGTGATAAGCAACTCAGTTTATCTACCTAAAACTATCATTTCATCTTTATAAAGGTTTAGCTGTATAAAATTAAGGTTGCTCTCTCCCAGTGTCCTTAGCTTTCCACTGTTTCTAGTGAACGCCTTTCCATATCCCTGGATGGTATTCTCAGAGGACGTGCACTAGAAATGATAATTAAGAACGGTCTTCTCTAGAACGCCAACTGCATTGTAAACCTTCTCACTCTGTTCTCTGGATCTTACTTTCTCTTCATATCTAACTCTAGAACACTAGTAGTAATGTGATTAATTTACCAAGACCTACTATTAGTTTCTTCAAAATGTCTTTTTCAAATGCATTTGAAATTTAAATTTCAAGGACCACTTTTCCTGTTTAGAAATTACTCTGCCAAATCTGCCTAGTCACTTTTGCAACTTGTTCTGAGCCGGTGTTCCAATCCACTTGTAGCCCTGGTTGTCTTGGAACTCACTCTGTAGACCAGGTTGGCCTCGAACTCAGAAATTCGCCTGCCCCTCTGCTTCCCTAGTGCTGGGATTAAAGGCATGGGCCACCACGCCCGGCTCCAATCCACTTTTAAAGTATTTTTAAGTTGATTTAAATACTAAATTACATACTTACTACAATCTGAAGTTCATGGGAAAAGAAGTTTCCTTCTATTGCTGGCTGTTTTCCTCTAATTTTCTGATGCAAATTTGATCATATCACAGTTAGATATTTAACAATTCATTTGATGGATACAGAAAGTCACACTGTAGGAAACTTTCACTTCATTACTCCTGTACCTTCCTTCATCCAGTCTCATGGGAGTATCCATATTCATGACTTCCTGCAACAAATCAGCTCCTCTCCTTAGTTCCACCTGGTTCCTGTTATCAGAAACTCTGTAAATATTCATATTCTATCTCATCCTTCACGATTTATCTCCACTGCCATTTCTTACAGGAACATAGCCTGAACAACCTTATTCAACTCAGAAGTTCCCTGAAAACCTATCATAATGTCTTGTCCAAAGAAAAAGCTCAACAGCAGTTGAGATATAAACACCTGCCAAGAGTACTAGAGAATAAAGTAAACTTTGTAAGGGGAGTGAGGCTTAAATTGTGATATCCTACTCTTATTCTAAGTTTTTGTGACTCAAGAGTTTTATTAAGATCACCCTAAAACTGGGAGGTGGTGGCACACGCCTTTAATTGGAGAACTAGGGAGGCAGCTAAAGTACACTGCTATCTGGTTTTTAATATGACAACCATTTATTGAAGGTTAGGTGTACCAGACACCATGCTGGACATGCTTAAATATTACCTTTTTAATACTAACAAAATCCTATAAAGAAGTCATTCATTGTTTTATATATGAGAAAATGATATTCTGGCATATTATTATATTAAAGATGTTATATATTAGTGGCAGAATAAAGATACATCATCTTTAAGTTAATGCTACTATTTCTTATATCAACACCATAGCTGCCAGATTATTTAGAATAGCTTAATTACCACGTCTGAATAAAGAAAAAATATGTGAGCATGAATTGAATATAAGATAATAACTATTCATTTATCCCTGCAACACAAAAAAAACTTTCAGCAAAGCACAACAATTTCTTTATTCAATAGATTAAATACCTTGCAACTACTTGCACTTACTGTGAAAGAGACCAATAGAAAGTAAAACAAAACAAACACCAGCTAATAGTAATATTAAAATGGAAGGTCAACTACTGCATATACTAAGAATGCATGGTGAAGAAAGAAAATTTTACAAAACTAAAATAGCACAGTATTCTCCATTTTTTTCTTTTCTTTTCTTTTCTTTTCTTTTCTTTTCTTTTCTATAAAGCTCTTCAAAATGACCCTATTATTATTGATGTATAATATTCACAAGCTGTATTCTGTAGAAACAGGATTTCCTACTCTGTCCCCAGAAGATGGAGAGTTGCACACTGCCTACAGGAGATGCAACAGGGTCTATGTAGAAGAAAAGGAGCAGAAGCCAGAGCATTGAGCCATTTCTCACTTAACCACTAACAACTTCCATCACTTTTAAGTAAACAACCAATTTACGAAATAAAAGAATTGCTTTAAACACTCCAGGGACCGCTTCAGATTAGGACTGCTTCGGATTAGAAACATTTAAGCAACTTTCAATTACTACGGAAACTATCATTATTTACTACAATTCAGATATTAGCTTAGAGATGTATACAGTTTAAAACAAGTAGAAATGTGAAATCATTAATCAAGGAAATAAAAATGAGAGAAGAAAACTTATCCTGGCACCCTAAATGAAAAACAGGATAGCTGGAGGGCAGATAGGAATAAATACTGAAGAATCTGGCTTGAATTTGAAGTAACTAAGACTATACTATCTCCACAAATTTCCACGGCAGAATGTATGAAGTTGGTTAATTAAAAGCATTTACTGTTTATTATAAAAATAAATACAATTAAGCACTTATGCATTTCTTACTGTTTATTAAATCTCTATCATAACATAAAGCATGGAGGACTACTTCACAAAACTAAGAAAAGGGCTGGAGAGATGATGACTCAGTGGTTAAGAGCACTTGCCGCTCAATCTTGAGGACCGAAGTTCAGATCTCAGCATCAGCATACAAGTCCAGTGAACCCTGGCTCCTGTGGAAGTTACCGTCCCCTCAGCACCCACAAAAGAAGCATGGCTAGAAGTAAGTAGACAATGTCCCAAGCTTCTGACCTTTAGGCTAAACTCCTCCCCAGTTACCTAGCAACAATAAAGATAACAGCATACAATAAGAGGGGCTGCTTGGCCCCACCTCACTCTCTTGCTCTTACTCCCCTTACTCTCCATTCCTCTCACTCTATTCCTCTCTCTCCCTCTTACTCTCTAGCCTTTCTTCTCTCTCTCCTTTTCTCCCTTCTCTCCTCTTGGCCATGGCTGATCTCTCTCTCTTTTCACCTTCTCTTTCCCCCTGCCTTTCTACAATAAAGCTCTAAAACCATGGACTGTCTCTGTTCATCAAGGCCCACTGTGCTTACTCTCGCCTACGTGGGAACCTCTCTCCCTAAGCCCTCTCTCCCATAACCTCGGGGCTACCGGGTGTCTCTCTGGGGCCCTGGTGGGGGGGGGGGGCTGCCCCTTGTCCAACCCCTATCGAGTGGGAGCACAGGAAGAACTCTGGCTGGATGTGGGCTATCCTCCCTTCCCCCTCTTTCCTCCAACCCTATTAGTTCCCACACTGTCATAGTTTTAAAAAAAATTATTATTTACTCTAAACAAATGTTCTTTATATTTTCTTTCTTTCTTTTTTTTTTTTTTTTTAAATCCCCAGGAGGGAGAGACAACACGCAGATGGGAGGTTATAGCAAAGCTGGCTTCATTTAGCATCTACTTTGCATGGTGAAAAACCATGCTGAGCAGGTAGAACTTCTGTTTTAGGGACACATTTACATGTACCATGCTGAGATAAACATGCTTGAGTTAAATTTGTACTCATGTCTCTGTTTATTGGAAGAATGGATGAGATGGCAATAATATAGATGCGTGTTTCTATTAGTTCTCTCTACAGTACCCTGCATTTGACCACTATATCTTAAACTTAGCATTACTGAGCATATTTTTTTGAGCATATTTTTTTTGAGGGAATTCTGTTTATGCTGTAGAATGTATTTCAAGCTTCGAAAAGCTATCAGTGACCTTCTTTTGTCTGATTATAGTCATTAAAAAAAAAGAAAAACAAACAAGCAAACCAACCACAACAAACTCCTCCAATACCAGGCACCTGTATTCCTAAGTAGAGACTGAGACAGGAGGACTAAGATCAACTTAGCCCAGGAGTTAGAGGCCAGTCTAAGTAACATCAAACCCTGTTCTCAGTACTGCTCTAGACATACCCACTTTGCGCTCCTGCTGTTTCCCTTATAGCCAGACCTCTCCTCTCTATTTCCGACTCTTGGAGTGCCTTCCACATCTGTGGAATTACTGCACCAAGCAGTTTTTGTACAGAAACTGTCTTTGTGTCGAGATGCAAATAATAAAGTGACAACTGTCTAGGAAAGAGAGGTAGATGGTCAAAGCAGGATATTTGTCAGAATCTGGACACAGGCCTATGTATAGAGAGGCAAGGGAAGAGGCTGAGAAAGTAGAATGGGATGTGTCACCCAAATGACCTATGTTATAATCCTAAGAGTAGTTACATTTGTCCTTTCAGAACATGCACTGCTGTTGCTTCTGTTCGGACACCTACTGGAGGGTTACCAGTGTACCTGCTGTGCTCCAGGAGGGAGATGAGGATTGCTTATGCTAGGATAAGACAGAATATGGATTTGGAAAGTAAAGGGGAGCATGTCTTTTCCTTGGGCATTTGATATTCCTCCCTGAAATACAGGACACAAGAAAATGCCAGATAACATCAGCAAACAGTAACTGAAGCCATGGACATGAATACATTAGACTGTAGAATGAAAAGAAATGGAATCCCAGAATCAAGCCCTCAGGAATCCAACATCTAAGGAAACAAAGGAGACAAAGTAGGAGAGTTACCAGGCAGATGAGAGGAAACAGAGGTGTGATTTCAGCTTCCAGGGAGGGCAGTTTCAAGAAAGAGAGAGTGGTCAAGGGTGTCAAAGAAGGAAAGTTCTGGGTAAAAGTTCACAGTACTTCACAAGCCCTCCAGAAGACTGTACCAACACCCAAACAACACCAACTGGGGACTAAGCGTTCAAGGACCTGAGCCCACAGGAAACATTTCTCTTTGAAGCCACCACAAAAACTGAATAGTTTACACATGCAGGAAAGGTCTATATAGAATAATCCTTACATTTGTGTGAAGTAGTCACTAAGAAGTGAAGGAACTATCACTCATTACTGCTTAGATATGATAAGGGCTGAGAAAACTTAGCCATGAGGTCTCATTTTTACCTAGTAGTGGTTGTTCACTCAGAATAAATGTTTAATCAATGGTTGTGGCTTTTGTTTTTTCAACAAGTTTATTCAATCATAAGCAACATGGTCCAGTCAGGCCTGATTTCTCGGGAAGGGAAAGAAAGCAAGAAAATTAACTATAGCTTTCCTACCTCTGATAAACTTAATAACTTCTGCTTTATTTTAAAAGATTTTTATTAGTGTTTGTGTACACCACATGTTTGTGGGTGGCCAGAAGTGGTTATCAGATCCTCTGGAGCTGCCTTATAGGGATGCTGGGAACCAAACTTGGGTCATCTGAAGGGCAGCAACTGTTAACTGTCAAGCAAACTCTACAGCTTCTCATTCAGTATTTAAATCTCATATTTTTATTGGCTGAGGCAGGTGAGGCTTTATAGAAAGAGAAATGGAGTATAAGTTCAAATCCTCATGCACACACTACTCCCTTTACCCAGGCAACTCAAAAAATCCTAATAGAAGTTACCCTAAGTTTTTATTCAGAATATTACAAGAGCTCCATGTTACTCTCAACAATTGCCACACTTCTGCTACGTCTGACAGGAGATGAACAAAGCATACCAGAGACCAAGAGAAAGATAAGCCAGTGTTGGCAGCATATGTTTAGAATGTGATCACTTAGTGCATCTTAGAAAATTATTTATTTATTGTGTGGGTGAACCAGAGCCAGCATGTGGAGGTCAGAGGACAATGACAGGGGTTGGTTCTGTCTTTCTACCATGTGGGTTTGAAAGTAAGCACCTTCAGCCACTAAGTCATCTTGACAGCACTCACTTCTAATGTATCTTAAAGTATCCAATATATAACCTCTGCTAGTACTAATATGTTCAAGAAGACTAACTGCTCATCTCAATGTAGCTTTTCCACATAGCAAATAGCAATTCTGATGTTTAAGTTCTTGTAATTTTTGTAAGCATGAATAAAGATAGAGCTACAAAGTTTTCAGTAGACTTGGAAGAGCAAATTAGACTGACTTCTGAAAATTGTTTTGTTTTTTTTTTCATAATTCAAGTGAGAAAACTAGAAGTAATTAAATACTTCCTAGCCCTCAAGGCCCTATAATCCAAGCACTGGAAGGCTATCGTTGGGGGGATCATGAATTCAAGGCTAGACTGAGTTATCTATGGAGACCCTATCTCTAAAGGAAAAAAAACAAAACAAAACAAACAAACAAAAAAAAACCTTAACCAAGGGAGTATTATCAAGAACAAAAACATATTGACTATGCAGGTATTGCATAATAGTAATAAAATTATTTACTGGGTAAAAGTATGTATTTCTGATAAGCAAATGTAAGTATAAAGGAATTTCATTAATGGCCAAGAACTTCTAGTTTAGAAAACATGCTACATTTCTGTGACCAGCAAATTTGGGTAAACAGCCAGGAAATAAGCATGAAATTTAGCTTTTATGGGCCATACAGTCTCTGATACAACTACTCCGTATTATCACTGCGGCCCAGGAAGAGCTGAAATACTAAAGACAATACATATACAAATGGGCATTTCTGTGTCTTGATTCAAGTTTAATTTTATCTGTTAGCATTTCAATTTCAAATAATTTTAATATACCATAAAATCTTGTTCATTCTATTTTTTTTTTAACACATCTGAAAACATAAAACCAACCCTTGCCCCTGGCCAAGTAAATACAGACAGCATGGGTTGCAGAACATGGCAACTGAGAGAGAGCATGTGAGTCACAAGGATCACTGTCTGTCCTCCGGTTTTCATCAGTGTTTGTGGAAATAAAAATTGTTTCTCTCTTGATAGTTCATTAATTTCTATTTTCCATTCCCAGTTCTGTCCTCCAAGGAAACTTTCTGAAGTCTTCGTTTCATTCCATCTCTCTCCCCAGGGCACAGCTTGAATGTTTTTAAGTCAAAATCTATCCTTGGGGGAGTGAGCGGGGGTTCTGGGAGGGCATCTCAACTTTTTATGAATCCTACCTCCTTTAACTACTATAAGGCTTCAAGTCTTTTCATGTTCAATCTTTTAATAAATATAGGTTTGACCAATCTTATTATTCCCTGTCTCTTTTAACCATCACTTAAAGTCTATATAATGAGACCACTGTGAGGCTTTGGTAGCTAGTAGCTAGAGAAGGAAAATTTTAGTCACAAATACATTTAATGTTTAAAATTACCCCAGCAACTGTTCAAATAGCTTCAAAGAAAGCTCAAAGAGGAAAGCTGGCTCACAGCTCTAAATTGCTTCTATCACCACTTCCCTGGGTATTCTTTCTGATTTTAAAAGTTACTGTTTACTTGATTTTTTCTAATTTTGTGTACTATGGTTATAATTGAACAATGGTATATAAAATGTTTTAAAGACTTAGCATGTCTTTAAATCTAAAGCTATATGGTTCTAAAATAAACTATTTAAAACAATGTAAGTTCAATTTCATTTATAGCATAATATATAAAATGTTAAAAATCAATACTAACTTCAACCTTGGAGGCCTGGAGTCACATTTATTTCACAGCAGTAACCCTCCATGTATGAACTGTATGGATGTGCAGGGGACATTCTGATTAGCAAAAAGAAACAGCGGGGCATTAGCGACAGGCCGTATGCTAGGAACAAAACTTTCCTTGAAATGTGATGGCAGGAGACAGAGCATGCAATAAAAGAACGAGAATTCACTTTCCATCTCTCAAAGGCACATGTTCCAATGCACCAGTGATTCCAGCAGAACAGTATCAGTGAATGCACTGGAGTTTAGCAATCTCGGTGTGACTGTCAGTGATTTCTTCTGCCAGCAAATGCCACCCCCCAAAAAACAAAAGAGGAAAAACATCCTATTGTGTGACCAGAGGCAAAAGCAAGACAAAATTAGAACAAGTGTATTACTTGCTTGAGAGTCCTGGTTGCATACAGTCAACAGAAATGGTAATTACCTATACAACACAAAGCAAGAAGATTTTTGCCTTTTATTTTGCTGTCAAGTATATAATCTGAAGGATTCTTGCTGACTACTGTACCCTCAAAACATGAAACTATTCATTATTCCTAAAAAGCATCTAAGTAAGGTCAAATATTTTTTCAAATATTTCTCTCCTCTCCTCTCTCTCTCTCTCTCTCTCTCTCTCTCTCTCTCTCTCTCTCTCTCTCNCTCTCTCTCTCTCTCTCTCTCTCTCTCTCTCTCTCTCTCACACACACACACACA
This sequence comes from Mus pahari, assembly GCF_900095145.1. Taxonomy (NCBI): domain Eukaryota; kingdom Metazoa; phylum Chordata; class Mammalia; order Rodentia; family Muridae; genus Mus; species Mus pahari. The sequence goes on from NC_034594.1 coordinate 138,595,899, forward strand.
CACACACACACACACACAATTACAATCGCACGCATTAAGCCAGGTTTTAATATTAATGAAAAAATTTTAGGACAAAAACTGTTAAACGTTAGGTATTTTTAATATGAGTGTCAAGTAGAAAAAGAACCAGAACATCAATTTCATCTCATGAAAATTTCAAAATAAAATGTCACTATTTCTAGAAAAGATTTATTTAATGTTCTTTTTAACCTCACTAAATCATATCTATAATCCTAAAAGGGCAGCCCATAGTCCACAGTGAGTTCAAGACAGCCTGTAAAGGCTGTCACAAACTGCTTGCTATCAGTTCAGTATTACCGAAAGAAAGCACATGCTGCTGAAAGGTCAGTTCTCACTCTTCCCTACATCAAAACAAATGTTTGTATTTCAAATTACAGTAAAAGTACATCTTTTCTCCTTCTGGCATTCTTTCCATCTCTTTTCTCCTTAACAATATCACAAAACTGTCAAATTTCTTTCAAAGAATAAAAATAAAACCAATACCCAAACCCCTAGTCGTCAGGACTCCATGTCTGCTGTACAGTGAGGAGGCCTTTAGCTATGCCAACATGCTTGGTAATGACAGTCTCGTCCTCCACAGTTAACTGTGAACAAATATCAAGAGCCACACACTCCTCTGTAAGTACCACGGGCGTTTCTAGCAACATTAAAACAACTGTACAGACTAATCTCAAATGAATACAACATAAACTTTCAGCAACTTCTGGCCAGGTATGCTTGCTACACACATCTATAACCTTGGCAACTAAGAAGTAAAGGTACATCAGGTATTCAGGTCAACCTCAGCTACAGAGTGAGTTCAAAGCCAATGTGAGCTACATGAGACCCTGCCTCAAAAAAAAAATTAAACAACTAAGCTCTGCAGCTTACTCTATATACCACTTACAACTTTTTTTCCCCAGTTCAGTTCAATTCCAATGAAAATACAGAATAACAAACCTATAGAAGATTTAAGTCAATTCTAATGAAAACACAATAATAAACCTATAATTCAGTTCGATTCCAATGAAAACACAGAGTAATAACCTATAGGTAATTCAATTCATTTCCAATGAAAACAGAGTAATGAACCTATGGATAAGTCATGTACATGACAGCAAAAAGCAAACATGCAGATTACCAATAAGCTCTCATTTAAAGACTGCACTCAGCAACTCAATTTGTCCCGTTTGTCTGTTCTGTCGCATGGACAAAGAGAAGAATAACTAATCCATAGTCCATATAAATCAAAGTTGTAACTTTCAAAGCCAGGATACTAACTAGCACAGAGTAGAATAACACCATGAGTCCTTGGTTCCCCCACCTGCCCTGGATCTTGGGTTGCAGCTTACCTAACAGCTAATTTTCCCTTCTTGTGGGGTTTTACTTGGTGTGCCTGTTCTCCACTTCCATTTCTATCCCTGTAGTTTTTAAAAGGATATAAAGCAACTGTATTAAGAATGCCTAAAGATATCAAAGACCTAAAGCTGCACTGGTTGTGTGTGGCATAGGAGGAAGGGGAGGAAAACGTGAGGTAATGAGGATCTACTATATTTACCTTATGTGCAGGGTATGTGGACAACAATAGGAACCATGTAGGGTGCACTTTTGGTCAGAAAAGAACATGGCAGCCTAATGGGAGGCCTTTGTTCTTCAAAAGGGTCTCCTTTCTCTCTTTTGTGCTTCACTTAATTCATGGCATCTGAGCTGCTCTTGAACTTGACAGATGAGAAAAAAGGGGGAGAGAAGAGTGAGAGTCACACACAAAGAGAAGGGAAGGGAGGACTTAAAAAAGAACTCATTGTGATAATTTAGTTCTGCTAGATTTGGGGAATTTTGAGGAGTTGGCTAGTAAAATTCAGAATTAAAATAAAAATTTCCAGATATTACACTAAGTAGCTAAGTAGACAAGTAAAATGCAAAATAAATTCTACACAAAAAATTTAATACAGATTATTTTTTATGCTACAAGTATTTCTTTAAATAGTAGTAAGGAAATACTGATTTTTCAAGAGTTACATAAAAGATAAGCATTGGGTTTTAAATGATTTCCCAGATTAGGAAAATGTTGAGCTATAAGTAGCACTTAAGAACCACGAGCACCACCTACAGGATGAAGTGTGCATTCAAGGCTAATAGACTTTAAAAAACATGAACTGATTTTCATCTTGAAGGCATGAAAAAAATAACTGAGCAAGAAATAACAAGTCCTAGGAATCATTGGCTAATTAAAAAATATAAATAACTCTGGTTGTACTACAAAATGCTGACAAAAGTCAACTTAAAGCAATAAGAAAACATAGTTGTATGAGGCTAAAGAGGAGCTTAGCAGTTGAGCGCAGAGGACCCAGATCCCCCAGCACATAGACCCCACAACCACTTAAACTCCAGCTGAGAGCTCCACTGCCTTTGACCTCTGTGGACACCTGCACTCACAGGCACAAACCCACACACATACACTTAACTAAGAATAAGTTTTTAAAAAGGAAAAAGACAGCTATAAAGTGATTTGATAATAATGTCTGGCTTTAAAATAGATTTAGTTACTGTTTTTGAAAGATACTCAGCATAAAACAACCAGACAAGTCTAAAACATACGAAGCTGTCCTATTACTGTTACATTTAGTATTTACTTTCCTAGGTTTTCCTGTTACTTGTGGCTTAGATATGTAAATTTGAATCTTACGCCATACATGTATTTTACATCTTTTTTTTTAAAAAAAAAAAAGTCATTATACACATAGCTCTCATTTCTGGTGTGTTAAAACAACGTATTATGCTCTATTGAATTATTTCTACTTCCACTAACAACCGAGCTTCAAGAAGTAGTACTATTTATATATCTTTCCCTGATAGTTTAAACTAATTCTGTAAACAAATGACTAGTGATAACGCATTTCAGTTAAACAGTGCAAACATTTGAAAATTCAATGTATTACACTGTTCTCCCAAAGTTGTGCTAAAGTAACTTCTAATATTATCATTTTGTTTTCCTGATACTATACACTCTTTTAAAATTTGATATCTGATAAATTACCTGAGACTGTGTACATGTGTACATATTCCCAATATTTGCTGAGATTTTTGTAAAAGTAGTACTTTTAAACTACTTTAAAGTCAGTTACAATTTTATAAAATCTTACTTTATAGTCAATACTTAATTAATGCCTATCACATTACACTACACAGTGTATTCAGAAGCCACAATCAACTCCTAGTACCAGCAAGTAGACTTAAAACTTTACTATCTCAAAGGCAACTGTAATAACAGGCAAAATTAAAACACTGTACACTCTTTCCAAAATAGCTATTTTGAAAGAATATTTTTCAGTTAGACCTATGTGCATGTACATGGAAGTGGGTCAGTTATAGACTAAAAATTATCTAAAACACATGAAACAACATTAAAGGGAAAGGCCATGAATTTGAGAGAGCACAAAAGGGGTGCATGGGAGGAGTCTGAGGGAAGAAAATGGTGTAATTTTAATTTCAAAAAACAAAAGTTAAAAGAAAGAAAACAACCACTTCTAATCACTCCTTGAATGGATATGGATATGGTTATTTTAGGGTTCACATGTAGACGTAACACCACCAACTCTAATTCTCAAATGCAGCACTACAGACTTTTTGAACAAGGCAATTCTCTTGGGGAAAGAAAAGTGGACAGATCTGTTCACTGTAGGGTATTTACAAGATTGTCTGATCACTGCCTCTCCCTGGGAAGAATGGGATGAACAAAATTTGTGCCTAGGTGGGAACCACATCACAGGGTACTTCAACAAGCTATCTCACAAACCCCACTTAAATTTAAACTTATTTACTTATTTATTCATTGTGTGTCCTTTGCATGTGACAACTTGCAACAGTCACTTTTCTCCTTCCACCAGAAGGAATTGTGCTCAGGTCATCAGTCTTGTCAGCAAACACTCTTAACCACAGAGCCACCTTGACAGCCATCATACAAAGAAGCCAACATGAGAGCTCATGCTATAAACCTAACATTCAAGAGGCTGAGGTCACGAGAGTGCTGCCAAGTCTGAGACCAGCCTGTTAACCACACAGGGGTTTCCTGGCCCACAACATGAGACCATGACTCCAAAAGTGCAAAACAAAACAGTATACATCAAGGGCTAAGACCATATCTCAGTCAGTAGGGCACTCCCTGACATGCTTGAGCCTGTGAGTACAATCCTCCCCATGACAAAAATCAAACAAACAAAACAACAAAACAGAAAAAACTCAAACCTTATACAAATATTTTCAGTAGCTGAAATTCTCACTAGCCTTCACTACATTGAACAAGGTCTCTTATCTAATTACTAACAAGAAAACACTGAGCTTGGGAGACAACAGATTTACAAACAAAATTACTTTATCACTGTCAACTATCCTATTAGTTTTACTTACAAATTATGTCTTAAACCCACGGCTTTTCCACATCTCTCCTAACTACTTCAACTACCAAAGCCTTTCCTATACAGACTGTGTTTTCCCTGTCCCCTTAGCTTTTACTCCACTCATTCACTCTGCTATGAGCCACTGACTGCCTGGTACATGCAGTTTTCTACATACTAAGAATACACTTAACAAAACTCTCAACAAAATTATTTTATCTAACTAGGTGTGGTCACACATGATTTCTTTTTTTTTTTTTTTTAAGATTTATTTATTTACTTCATGTATGTGTGTACACTGTCGCTGTCCTCAGACAGACCGGAAGAGGGCATCGGATCCCATTATGGATGGTTGTGAGCCATCATGTGGTTGCTGGGACTTGAACTCAGGACCTCTGGAAGAGCAGTCGGTGCTCTTACCCGCTGAGCCATCTCTCCAGCCCATGATTTCTATACTAGCAGAGAGATGAGTACATTACTATGTTTATGAAGCATCACCTATCTCATTGTTTTGTAAACATTCTTCTCCATCTTCTTCTGATTGGTCAATAAAGAGCTGATTAGCCAAGGGCAGAAGAAATAGAAAGGCTGGACTTCTAATCCCAACCAGGGATCCCAGGGAGAGAAGGACCACATGGAGAGACCAGGAGGTCTCCATATATCAGGATACATCAGGGGACAAATGGATCAGAGAAAGCCAAGGCAAGGACCAGATTGGCAAGTAACTGGGCATTTTTCTGGTATTAACAGTTTTAAAGGGTTAGAATAGCTCAGAACCTGCTGCCCAGCCTAGGCTTACAGTTTGTTAATAAACTTAACAGGTAAGGCTTTATGCTTAAGTAACAGATTACATAATACTACAAATTCTTCCCCTTTTGTAGGGTTCTTGATACACAGTATTCTCTGCCTTGAATAACTTTTTTTCTTTTTCTTTCTTTCTTTTTCTTTTTCTTTCTTT
>NC_034594.1:138601373-138641796 GCF_900095145.1 Mus pahari
ATAGCTCTGGCTGTCCTGGAACTCACTTTGTAGACCAGGCTGGCCTTGAACTCAGAAATCTGCCTGCCTCTGCCTCCCAAATGCTGGGATTAAAGGAGTGTGCCACCACTGCCAGCTTGAATAACTTTCATTCCACCTTGTCTACATGCTCTCCCATTTCAATTCTCACTTTAAATTCACTTCCAAAAGATCTTCCCCACATGCCTCTCTAAATCAGCTTCACCCCTTTTCCTCATTATACTTTCTCAGAGTACCCCAGAGTATTTCCCGACAGGATTCACCCAGTTTGCAATTATAGCAGTAGATTAATTATTACTAATGATTAAAATATTCTGCAGACTACGTCTACAAGGAGCAGAGACCACTTATGTGCCAATTGCTATCTGACCTCCATGATCTGCCACAATACCTGGCACACAGCAAGTTTAAGTGCCTCTCATCTCAGCTCTGCCAAATATGACCCTAGTAGCCCAAGTTCCCAGCACTTCAATACAAACCTTTCTCTGCGAGGGTCATATCAACTACAAAGAAATGTGACATCAAGAGAAAGCTAAAGAATAGTATGTATAGAGTAGGGAATGCAGGGGAGGTAATTGAGAAAGGGCCTATATTACTGGGTTATTACGTCTGCAGACCCCCCGCCCTCCAAAAAAAGCCTTTTTGAGTAGTATCACATTCAGAAATGTGTTTTTGTAATATTAATCTATCTGCAAAAGAGCCTGAATACAGAACTTTAAACCACAAGTCAACAAAGGTGAATTTAATTAGTTTTATAAGTTGGTACAGTATTAGACAGGCAGTGGTACACACAGAGGCAGATGTTTAAGTTAGGTCTGTTTTTTGCCTCTCAGCCCCACACTCCCAGAAATAAGACTTAGGCTCAAATTATATTTACAAATACCTTGGCCATCTAGCTAGGTTCTACTCTGATTAAATCAAAGACAACCCATATAACCTACATTTTTCCACGTGGCTGGTCACCTGTGCTCATTCGTCCACCTCCTCCCATCATTTCAGGCTCCTCTCCCTGCCTCCTTCTCTCCCAGAATTCTTTCTCTTCCCAATGTCCCACCCCTATTTCCTGCCATAGACCATAGCCTTTTAAATTGACAGATTAGTCATCCATCTCAGCAGAGGCAGAGGCAGAGGAAGGAAGGCAGAGAGGCAGAGGCAGGGAGACAGGGAGGCAGAAGCAGAGGCAGAGAGGCAGGGAGACAGACAGACTGAGGCAGATCTCTTGAGCTTAAGGTCAGTCTGGTCTACAGATCAAGTTCCAAGACAGTCAGCCTCCACAGAGAAACCCTGTCTTGAAAAGCCAAAAAAGGTGCAGTGTGAGAATGTAAGCATGTTCCTTCTTCCATATTCATTAGTGAAGATTCTTACTGTTATTTGACAGCTAAATTAAGTTTACATTTATTTTAATTTTACAGAAAATAAAAAATACAGCAATGAAAAATCATCTCATTATGCATTACTAACTATGCTACTGGATTAATCCACCCAACGAAACTCTGGTGGCTCCCTACTGTCTACCTTTATCTGATGCCTAAGATCATACACAAACTAGTCAAAAGACTACTTTAGCTCCAAACACAGCTGGCGTTTTCTGCTCTATCCGACCTTGCTTCCCCGGCTCTTCCTTCTTTCAGAAGTGCAGTCTCACTCTCCAGAATCATAATCCACCTGTCAACATCCCATCTGTTATATTCTTGCGCCAGCTTCCCACTCAGAATGGACAACCCTAGCTCCATCTTGGTGTACTACCCCAGCTCACTTCAAGTGCAAATGATCACTCCTAATACATGAAAGAGCAAAACTAAGCAAGTAGCCATGTTTATAATTTATAAACTCCTTCCAGAAACTATTCCCTTTGAGGGCAATAATTGTTTCTGATTTATCTTTTGTTTCTCATAATTAAAACAAAGTATGTACCTGAATAACTCTTCAATCGAACAGTAAAAAAAATTTCACATACAAAATTTATCTTTCAGGCTAGAGAGATGGCTCAAAGGCTAAGAGCACTGTCTGCTCTTCCAGGTCCTGAGTTCAATTCCCAGCAACCACATGGTGGCTCCCAACCATCTATGATGCAATCTGATATGCTCTTCTGACTTGTAGGCATACTCGCAGGCACAACACTGCATACACAATAAATAAATATAAAAAGAAAATTTCGTTTTCCTCATTGGGCCACATTAAAAGAACAAAGGGTTTATTAAGTGTCTATACTACAGCTACTAAGTTAAAAGAGAACAGAAATAATTAAAAACTATGTACAAAACTCATCCCAAGGCTGAGGATGTAACTCAACAATACAGCATTTATCTGACATATAAAAGGTCTTGGGTTTGATAACCAGAATCACTAACATATGCACACACCCATCAATAAATGTAAAATTAAGAAAGTTTTTATTAAACAAGAATCAATAGCATCATGATTTTATAGTCAAGGCTGTAGAGCCCAGTAACCTGTGTCCATACTCCCAAGTGAATGTCCTCTGAGCATCAGTTAACAGAACTCTAAAAGGACAACAATTTAGTTTATTCTGTACTATTATAAAAAGCCACATGAATACATTAAAATAAATTAATCTATCACAAAGTACATAACCACAAAAACCCTGTCTAGGAAATAATACAGGAATATATATTCCCTCCTATGCTTTTTCTTTCCCTACTTGGTCCTTAATACTTGCTTATAGATGCAGTAAATTATTGTTTCACCGTTTTCTCAGTGCCTTGAACAAAGACTGTCAGTTACTATCATTCAGAGCACCTCCAGAGTTCCTGTGAACAAGTAGAACAGTGACAAACATAGGACTGGTGAACTATCATCTTTGATGAAGCCCTGGCACAATGCCTGCTTTTATATGGCTCACAAGCTAAGAATAGTTTGGGTTCTGTTGTTGTAAAGATTTGTATATGTGTATTTTTGCCTGCCTGTATGTATGTATGTATGTATGTATGCATGCATGTATGTATGTATATGCAGCAAATAGGGTTGAAAAAGGGTATAGAATCCTATGGAACTGGGGTGGCTGCGAGCTCCCATGTGCACAGGTCTGAACCCAGGTCCCCTGTAAAAGCAAAAAGTATTCTTACCTGCTGAGCTACCTGTCCAGCATTGTTTGGGTTTTTTGTTTGTTTTTTGAATGTGTATGCATACATGTTCCTGTATACATGTGTATAGGCATGTGTGGAAGTTAAAAGACAACCTTGAGTGTTGGTCCTTGCGTTCAATCTTGTTTGAGACCAGGTGTCTAGTCTTTGAACTCCCTGGGACTCTCCAGTCTCCACTCCCATTTCACTGAAGAGGGACTGGTATATATACCAAGTCCAACCAGCCCTGAGTGGACTCTAGGGATCCAAACTCAGGTCCTTACCTACCCACAGAACTACTAAGAATAGGTTTTACAAAATGTCTGCAAAGTGTCTGATCATAAGGACACTAACAGGGGATCCTAAAAAATATTACTTCTTCAAAGTAATTCTTCTCAAGGCTTAGGTCACAAAATCTTAACACTTTGCTAATTAACTATGTACTGAAATTTGTTTTCTCTCATCCTATAAGCATGTACAAAATATCCATTTTACTTCTCAATTTAAAGAATCCAAAACATTCACTAGCTATTCTTTTAGAGAAGAGATAACACGAGAGCCTGATGTGTATTTATGATCACACACCTGGCCTTTAAGACTGTTTAGACAGATACTGAATACTATTTGTGAGGAGGAAGGTTAAAAGAAAATTACATTCTTTAAAGTTTTATTTATTTATCTGTGTTTTTTTAAAAATTATAAATACAAGCTGTGAAGAAAACAGAGAATGGACTTCTTCATGACCAGTTAAGAAGTCTCCTAAAACTAAGTGTGGCAAATACAAAACAAGAACTATGGTGAGGAATTCTTCATTTTTTTTTTTAAACCCCTAAATCACTTCTCCCAAAAGACAGAAATATTAAACTATAAGAAAGAACAGAAATCCAGGAGTAGTGATGAACACCTTTGATCCCATAATTCAGGAGGCAGAGGTAGGAGGATCTCTGTGAGTTCAGCCTGGCCTACAGAGTAAGTTCCAGAAAAGCCAGGGCTACACTGAGAAACTGTCTCAAAAATACCAAAAACAGAAAAGAGATAACAGAAAATGGCATTTTAGAATCACATCTGAAGGAAGAGTACAGCTCACTCAATAACTGCAGGGACACAAATCAGCTTTCCTAGGCTCAAATCTCAACTGTCATACCTAGAGCTTAGCTTCAGAAGCTTTGACAAGCTGCTCTACTGAAACCTCCAGATTCTTACCCTATAAAATGCAGTTTCAAAACATGTGTATCCTGACACACCTATTAGTTAAACATACAGTTAAGCTCATAACCTGGTATATATATCAATCAGTGTTAATAAATGCTACCACCAGGTACAGTCTTGTCTAAATAGATCCCTTACTATTTTCTACAAAGCAATCAGTCTATTTCCCATTTTTTCCAATGTTATTTTGGTTTCAGTGTTTTTAACAAAGGCTTTTATTTCCCCTCTCAGCAATTTCCTTTAAATCTGAAGCTACTATACACACACACACACATATATATGTATACATATATACGTATACACACACACATATATATATTCTAAGTCTGGTCTATTTCTACCAGTTTCAATTGGAAATCAATGTTAGTGCTCAAAAGACAGACACTTTCCTAAAGGAAAGAATCGCATGCAGTTCCTGACATTTGGACATAGGTATATGTTTCTATCGAGTCTTCTTGTTTTTATTTTTTTACAGAGCAAAAATAGAGCCAATGCTTTAAAAATAAGTTCTTGCTTATGCTCAAACAAGCACTAGTTTTTCAGTTCAAATGAAAAAAAAAAAATAGTGCCAATGTCAGATTTTCAAGCAAGAGACTACTTGGTGCCCAAAATGAGAAATGACTCCTCAGTACTACTACCTACCCTCGAACAAAACAATAAATGACTCCCTGCAGGACACGGTCTACAACTCACCTACCCAACTTAATAACAATCTTATCACCAAAAGCACCCTGAGCATCAAGAAATTGCTCTGTTATAAATTTAGGAACAAAATTAAAGGTTCTGGGAGACATTTTTCACAAGTACATCCAGAGTGAAAAGGGACTGCCACATTCAGGCAGTATTTTACTGCTTTGTAAGTATCTTTCCCCCTAAAGCAATCAAAATTACAAGTGTCTCAAAGATTTGTATAGCTATAACCAGTGTACCCAGCTCTAATACATCAATAGGCACTCACTCAGGATTTTCACAAGAAGAAAGTCATTGCATGGCTATATCAAAGTGTTTCCATACACACATATGCTCGTGATCTTTCTTGTGCACACACTTGCCCTTTATCCACAACCAGTTCCATAGTGAGAATTTTGGTTTCTTTTAAAAACCCAGTTATGCTAGGTGAATGCTTCTGTTTTAATCCCAGGTGTGGGCTATGGGGCTGCTTCAGTCTGTTCCCAGCTGCTAACTATGACTGGCTCATACTCTAGGAGGGCATGAGCTTTTGCCAGCTGCAGACAAGTTTTTAATTCTAGAGACTCTAGAGAGGGAAAAAAATGTGAGAGCCCCTTGAGGGAGGGCCCTGTGGCTGCTCCTGGTTGTTGTTGTTGTGGTTCGACAAGAAGTTGTTGGAAATATCCTGATGACCAAGATTGGCTGGCCCCAAGAAATTCAACGCCCCTAACCAGCAGGAAGCAGTCAAAAGAGTAAAGTCCCCTTTACCTTCTTTCTTTCTCTCCTACCTACTGTTGGGGGTTGGAAGGGAGTTAGAAGCAGAAATAAAAGAACCGCCCCCCCAAAACAATAGTTAAAAAAAATGCACCAACACAGTTCATCCTAAGACTACCATTTCTTACTATACACTGAGCTAAGTGTAAGATCTGAGTGCTGGTCTCAAGTACTTCTCACATTAATGCAAGTCATTGACCCGCCTCCTTTTTTTTTTTTTTTTAAGATTTATTTATTTATTATATGTAAGTACACTATAGCGGTCTTCAGACACTCCAGAAGAGGGCATCAGATCTTATTACAGATGGTTATGAGCCACCATGTGGTTGCTGGGATTTGAACTCTGGACCTTCGGAAGAGCGGTCGGGTGCTCTTACCCACTGAGCCATCTCACCAGCCCTGACCCTCCTTCTTAACTTAGAACTCAAGGTTACTTTGATTCAGCTAAAACTATTTCCACCATTTGTTCTCTAGTTTTAACAACTTTATTGTTTTTATTTTCAGTTGTGGTGCTAATCATTTTTTAAGTACTGAAAAACTCAATACAAATGAAAAAAAAAAAAAAAAAAACTAGGAAACTCATGGTTTATGTAAAGCATAATACAGTTTAAATGCTCAAGAAATCCTGCCAGGACCTGATTCTATGCACCTTCTATCTTTACTCTCCCGTTTTCTGGTTTCCCATGGTGAGCAGATAATCACATCACACCAGTCCAAGTAAAATAAAAATCATGTCATCCTCTAGGAAGCAGTGATGGCTTTATCTGAGTAGCAAATCGAGACTGAACCAACCAAGTGACTTCAGGCAAACCTGAACCTGTAATCACTTGGTTTGGAGCAAACTTGGAGATGGAAGTTCTTTGAAGTGGACAACACTGATATTCTTCTTCCTAAGAACTAATCAGACCCTTGATATTGTTCTACCTTCCTTCCCCAAACCCTCTTTTCCACTCTCCAACTAGGACTCTCTTAATCTGGGTCTTGTCACCCCCAAGCCCAAGCCAGACTTTGAACATGCTGGTTAGGTGCTCTACCCTAACTCTGTATCACTCACACGGGGTACTGACTAACCAGTTGTGTGTCAACTTGACACAGTTAAGAGTCATCAGAGAAAGGACCCTCAGATCAGGAACAGCCTCCATAAGATCCAGCTGAAGGGATTTTCTCAATTAGTGATCAGTGGGGGAGGAACCAGCCCACGGTGGGTGGTGCCATCCCTAGGGTAGTGGTCCTGCGTTCTATAAGAAAACAGACTGAGCAAGTCATTAGGAGCAAGCCAGTAAGTAGCACTCTTCCATGGCCTCTGCATCAGCTCCTGCCTCCAGGTTCCAGCCAAGCTTGAGTTCTTGTTCTAACTTCCTCCTGTGATGGACTATGATCTAAAAGCGTAAGCCACTAAATAAACCCTTTCCTCCCCCAACTTTCTTTTTGGTCGTGGTATTTGTCACAGCAATAGAAACCCTAAGACACATGGATTATTCTGAAGATGTTCCAGCAGCCTTCCTGCCTGCAGTTTTGTATCACTACAATGCATGCTCTATTATTCTGTTACCTGTTATCTTTCTGAAGTTCAAATCTAATTTCACTCTCCATGTTCATAGAGCATCCTATCTGCTACCATCTCTTTCCTATAGTTTAACTTGCAATTTCCAAAATTAAGATATCTGTTTCCTATTTATCTCTGGATTTAAGGGAGTTTCTATTAAATCACCTAGAAGAATAAAGTTGAGCTATAAGATCTTTCTACTTTTATGAAATCTTGAGCTCTCTACAAGCACCTTATTCCCCCCTTTAAAATGTCAATGTTGTAGTTCTTCCTTGCTGGCAGAAAAGAGGTTCGAGGATCTCCAGCAGGCCAAAAGACAATAGTGACCTTGCATAAGCTGTCTTTTTCTTTATAAACACAAACCTATTATAATTTTTAATTTATAAATTAAGCATACGATGATATAGAATAATTATAACAGTGTAAAAATATGTGAACGTGGTCTCTCAAAAATAATTTTATTGTACTACAGATTTTTTTTTTTAATTTTTCTTAAATGGATAACTTCTATGTTTTCATTTAAAGGAAACACTTTGCAACTCTCTCAGGCACATCCCAGGTGCCAGTATTACTAGTCTGTATCTGGGTCCATTATTAAATAAATAAATAAATAAATATCACCTGGATGCAAGAACTAGAAGACCCTGATAGTTAAGTTTGGCAGCTACTAACTGTCTAATATATGAGCAGCATACATAACAAGAATAGGCTCTCAACCTGGGCAGGACAGGACAAAGTGTTGTATAAAATTTTACCATGTATCTCAGGCAGCATCTAATTCAAAATCCATAAGTTGTTTCTAGAGTTTTCCATGTAATAGTTTTAGATCAAAGTTAACAATCGGTAACTGAAACTAAGAAACAATTTTGAATGAGAGAGAGCTTAGAAATATACAGTGATTTCTCAAAGAATCACTAATTTACATATTTACAGATTTGTCTTATTCCTACAGTACTGAGAAACAAAAGTACATTAAAATTACTTGACTACAGCAGCTCAATTTTGTACCACACCATTCGCACTAACCCTGAGTCCTAGACTGGAGCTAAGACACATATACTGTCAAGAAGCTTAGGCAAAACACTAAACAACCATAATCTGCTTAAAGGCAATCAAATAATTACGGATTGCAGACACGTATACACATCACATGATGGAAAAAATGAACTATCATACTCATTTTCTGGACATTCTACCTAATAAAAAAATTCTTCACTAGGTAGGGAATTGGAAGCTGAAAAATTCCCTAAATTAAGAACTGATATTGATGACCAAGAACTAAACACTATGTTCAACTGCTGAAACCAGGGGTAAGCATTCCAATTAGCTTGCAGGTTTTCTATGGTTAAGACAATATGACACTTGTGGCTTCTTAGTAACTCAGAAGTAATACTGCCTTCTGCAGAAATTTTCTATGTGGAAGAATCAAGACATATGTAAAGGACAATAACTATCACAAAGAAACACAATGACCCCTACATCAAAATCCAATGTAAAGTGAATTTAGTAATGCATATCTAGAATCCTAGCACTGCAGAAACCTAGGCAGGAGGATAGTAAATTCAAGGCTAGCTTTGGCTACATAGATTCTCAAAACCAGAAAAGGGGTGAAAAATCAGCTATTTCCTATCCACCTTCAGAACCAAACACTAATTTGTCTAGTCATCTGACTGGCGTAGCCAGGACTGCCCTTGTCAAAGTTCAGAAATGAACACGTATGTAGCAACTAAAGCACACTGGAACAAAAGCCAGGCTTATATTCAACAGAACTGATATTGCCACATATTTCATTTGTATTCCATCATAATCTTTTTTTTTTTTTTAAGAGATGGTGTCACACACAGTTCAAGCTGGCCTTAAACTCAATATGTAGCCAATGATGACCCTAAATGTCTGTCTGACCTTCCTGCTGCCACTTCCCCAGTCTGAGATTCTAGGTGTGTGCCACCTTTTTGCTGGGGATTAACCCCAGCACCTTGTATATGCTAGGCAAGTAAAATAGTAACTAAGCTACATCCTCAACTCGCCATCATAATCTTTAAATCAGATTAATAATCTAATCTTATACAAACTATTAAAACAATACCAAGGTGTTTTTCTAATTTCAAAAAGCATTAAAACTTTTCTTCTTTAAAAACCAAGTAATGTGCGAACAGGCTTTCAGAAGTGAAGTGTGTTATTTAAGTAATTTAATATACATTATACAGGCATCTGGAATATTCTGTTAAAGGACCCAACCATACCAGAAAAAAAAAAGCTACTCTGCATTCTTGTAAAAACAAACAAACAAGATGTATAAAACTGCCTAGATGCAGCTCAGAATATGGATTTTTTTTTTTAAGGTTTTTGATTTTGTTTTTCCTTCCTCCCTTTTGCTGCTTCAAAAAGCAAAGGGGAGAAAGGATCAAAGGCAAAGGAAACAGCAAAAATGGAAATTTTCCCATCAACCAACACTTCTACTATTTTGCCTACAGAAGCAGGCACATCTGACACCAGATTCAAAAAAAAAAAAAAAGGATGGCAAGGATGACAACAGGGAGGGAAGGAACCGACCTGACCACCACAATGACCTCCCCCTCTAATGAGCTATGAACACAAACTTAATTTAGTTCTAATTCAAACTCAAGAAAAAAAATAAAATAATAAAGAATACAATAGGTCAGGATGAAAGAGTGTCTTATTTCACAAGAGCTACTTAATAAATCAGTACAGAATTTAAAGGCTGAAAGGTTTCTCACTCCTGAACTGATGAGAATAAAACAATTCAACCCATTACACATAAGAACTACAGAAACTCTTATCCTCTTGTTTCTTGAAAATCAAGTCTCCCTGTTTTAGTCCCATTAGCAAATTGATCATTAAGTTTGCAATGGGTCAACTTACTTTAAAATATACACTGGAATTAAATGTAAACAAATAAACTGAAATTAAATGTAAACAGATCAGTTAATGGAACGAACCTGGCAAAATGCCAGCCACTGTAGCCTTTGCAATAAAAATAACAGAAATATCACCTTAGAGAAATACATTTTTTTAACCAGTGTTATAACATTATCAAGTCACAAATGAGCTAGGTATGTTGGTGATACTTTTAATCCCAGCACTCAGAGTCTAAGGTCTAAGGTGTTCAAGGCCTACCTGGGCTCTACAGGGAATCCAAGGACAGCCTGAGCTTCATAGCAAGACCTACGTTAGTTATCCATATTAATTTGTTATAAGAAACATTGAATTCAGTTACAATTTTAAGTAACTTTTTAACCTTTTCTATCAATCAGAACTATTTTATTTATCTTGCCATTTGTGGCTCAATTATGGATATTCTTTACTTAAGAATTTGTATAGAAAACCATAACTAATCAGAATATATTAATTTGGTTTGTATTCTTAAATGATCAAGAACAGAGTTTAATACAGCTCTGGCTCCCTTTCCCAGTAGAGAAAAAATGAACATCAAAGTCAGATTTGAGGTCTTAGACTCCTTTACAAAATTTATTTAATGATTCTTGCATGAATATCTTCAACATGAAAAGCTGGTTAGGAATGAGAATTTGCAGAGCACTTTGGAAAGCACATGGCTTCTTCAGATAGTCTCTTGTGGTTGTTTCAATAAGTATGGTCCCCACAGGCTCACAGGTTTAAATGCTTGGACACCAGGAAGTGTCATTAGCAGGAGGTATGACTTCGCTGGAGGAAGTGTATGGGGGGGGGGGGTGGACTTTGAAGTTTCAAATGCTCAAGCCAGGCCAGCCTGCAGATCCTTCTCCAGCATAATGTCTGCCCTCATGCTGCCATGCTTCCTACCATGATGATAATGGACTAATAAAATAACTGACTCTGTAAGCCAGCCCCAATTAAACGCTGCCTTTCTATGAGTTACTTTGGTCATGGTATCTCTCCACAGCAACAGAAACCCTAACTAGTGCATCTCAAAGGATATGTCCCTGAGCCTCAAGGTTCAGTTGTCATTTGTGCATATCAGCTCCATTTCACCTAAGTGAATGTTAACAATACACCCAGTTTCTGAAAATAAGATTGTGTTTTCCCTTTCATATTCTTGCAGTGACATCAAGAATAAAAAATGCTACAAAGCTTTACTTTCTACTTTTATCCCAAATTTAAACCTGACAATTTAAAACCTTAGAAGTACCTATACCTTAACTATACGTGATTAAAACAGCAAAAATCAATCAATCAAACAAACAAACAAACAACAAGCAATATATCCCACATCATGACTATAGCTTTGTTTCAAGTGTGATCCATGGCAGGCATTTCTCCACCAAACCACCAGCATATCTTTTAACATTCTGAGACACATATCTACTCATTTGTTCTTTCTCTAATACCCTTTTCTATTCTTTGTTGATCAGGGGGAAAAAATGCTCAGAATGACAAAAAAGGTCAAAACACTGCTAACATAAAGTACAGTGCTTGAAAAATATCCTCAAAAGACAACACAAAGAATTTCATCACACATGGTGCTACTTTCCAGTAGTCTGCAAATGTCAATTACAAAATTAACATATCCCCCGCTAATAAAATGATTATCTCCTCATCTGATTCTAAACAAGGGGCAAGGATAACAAAAGAGTCTTCCAGATTATGCTGTCAGGCTCTTCATAGTACTGCACACTAAAGGCCACTGCTGCTCTAGATGGGTCATAATCTCCAACTCTATAACTATCTTTTGTTTTAAATCTATCACAAATCTTAAACCTTGTTTGTTATCACCTCCTTTAAAACTTTGAACTCTTCAACTGCAACCCCAGCCTCTTAGCCCTTCACACCTCCCTTCCTGTACAGACAACTTACTCCTGACTTCACTTCCCTTTTAATTACACCTTGCGGAACTACATATATTAATAATGCCCAGAATCCTGGAATCTTCAGTTTCTTCTTCACTGTTCTTTCTACACCTTTGCCTCCCGGGAAAAATAAAAGAAGAAGGCACAGGCCAATAACACCTGCTAAGTTTTCTCAATGTGTGTCTTTAAGACCTAGATTTCAATAGGTTTAAGGAGATACATTACAGGTGAATAGAAGGAAATTTAGAATTTACAGTATTTCAAAGAAGTCTACAGATGGGACTGGAGAAAGCTGGTATCTAGAAGGAACATAAAGGAGAAGCTTGAGTGTGCAGAAGCTTAAAAGTGCTGGAAACAAATGAATGGGTAGAGGTGAGAAAATGATGGAAAATGTAAGAAATTCTAGAGGTGAGAGAAAAAAGCTCAATGGGATTAACCTGTCCAAGTTTTAGTAATACAAATAAAATGGAGAGCTCTTCGGAATACTTATCTCCAGCGGAACCCAAGCGTAGCTCTTTGCACAGTAAAAGTCCCAACTCTGAAACCAGACAACCTGAGTTTAATGTCCAGCTCCTCCAATCCCTAGTGCTGTGGTCTAGACTAGACAAGTCATGCCATTGTTACAAACATTTGCCTCGGTTACCATTATCATAGTTTTAGGCATTCATTTTCTTCCCATTTGAACCCAAGCTATCAACAACAAACAAGCAATAAACCAAAATGCTCCAAGAAGGCATTCAGAACCCTCTTCATTATGTAATCCACAATTCTAGTTTACAGACGAAGAAATTTTACACTGACAAATCATAACCAGAGTCAGAGTTGTGGCTAACATCTGTAATCCCAGCACTGGGGAAGCAGGAGGATTTTGGCAAGTTGAGGACTGTCTAGACTACAGCATGAAACCTCATCTCTAAAAATAAACAACAAACAAAAGACTAAGATCACTGAAGGAGACAATAACAAAACTCAGAATAGTTCCTCTCTTCTGCTAAGCGTATTACATGGCCTCTGGAATCCTTTGAAAAGGTGCACAAGAAGCTAAGCAATCAGGAAGGTAACATAACTTACCACTCAACAGTATTCTATCTCTCAGCAACCGAGTACCACACCAACACATTCTCTTTTTCGGGAATGATGTGGCACTTTGAAGACTGTAACAGAACTATGCTTTACGATCTCATAACAACTATAAGTAAGCCTCAGCGATGTTTGCTTTGCTAACCTTCACCACTCTTTACGCTTGTGCTAGTACATAGAAGATGTTGCTATGTGACAGTCACAGTACTATTAAGAGCTTTCCTTTGAGAAAATGAAGTCCATAAAGGGGAGACTCTCATGTCAACTTCACACCCTACCCCACATGCAGGTTTCCAAGGCCCCAAACCAAACCCCAGAGAACAACTTTAAACAATTTTTAGACTTATTTGTTTTGTTACTTTTGTGTAAGCATGGATTTGCTTACATGTGTACCCCATGTGTAGCTGGTACCCTGGGGAAGCCAGTGGATCAACTAGAACTACAGTTACAGATGGCTGAGCAGCCATGTAAGTGCTGGGAATGTAGATCCTCTACAAAAGCAGCAAGTTTTCTTAACTGACCTGCCAACTCTTCAGCTTGAAAACAACTACTTTTTGGGTTTCAGGACTCTTTTAGGATCCTAAAAATTACTGCAAGGTGCTGGTTGATTTCTAAGATGGCCTCCACTGATACCTGACTCCTAGTATTACTGCTTGCTCTTCAGTGTGAAAAGGATCAAGTAATATGCTTCTAATAATATGGCAGAAGGGAACATACTACTTAGGAAATTATGTTAATGATCAAGTGAGGATTCTTTGTTAGATGAAAAGAATGCACAAGCAAAGTAACACTTGTTTAAAGTTAGTAACTCTGGGCCTTGGATATCTAGTATGTCTGCTTTCAGTGTGACACCTCTACACTTTTAAGTTCTTGTGGCCTAGTACTGAAGGACTAGTGTTACACTTCCAAGCTTCAAGTATTTGGACCCTTAGCTCTTAGAATTATGGATCCTAAGAAACCAGAGCTCTTAGAAGTATTCTGGAATTCTCCCAGCAGTTAGACAGAGCTTGCACCTTTTCCAACACCCCACTCTCTGCTGTCCTTTACCTTCTTTAATCTCAGCTGTTCATGCTCCACGCCCCAGCCTTCTACCATCAAGTAGTTGAAATACCTGTGCCTGACAATTTTTGTCATCAAAAAGACACATGTGCTAGCTATGAAGACTAACCAAAAAAATAAGTCTTGTCCTTGGAAAAATTTCATCCAGTACTTAGTCCTCACCCAAAGACCATCTGAGAGGGAAACATCCTCTTGGGAGTTGAGTCTGCCTAACCCACCTTGACTCAGTTACAAGACAATGGTTTCAATCTTGCTAACGTTCTCTTTGGCTCCATCAAGGCCTACTTGCTAACATTCTCTTTGGCTCCATCAAGGCCTACTCTAAGGAAGAAAGCTATGAAACCACAAAGGAAAGAAGTGAGGGCAGTTTCTGACCAACCAAGTACTAGATAAGAAGAAACTGAGGTCTTAAGTCCAACAGCCAGTGAGGAAAACTCCATCCATCAACAACCATGTGAGCAAGCTCAGCAAGCTCCCTCCCTTCTGAACCTTCAGATAAGACTATAGTTTGGGCCAAAGCATTGCAGCCTTTTAAAAGGCTTAACATAAAGGACCTAGCAAAATCATGCACAGACTCCTCACCACAAAGAACTGTGTCTTCCTTTATGTCTATCCTTTAGTGGGGAAGAGTCTTACACTGTTCCCACCCTATTCAGAGAGGATTTTAAGCTCTCTGAAACTCTATACTTAGGACTCTCAGAGAAAGAATGAGAAGGAAACTGGCAATATTATAAAGAACATGCACAAACATGCTCTGAGCAGGTGATTCTAACCATCAGCTATGCATAGATATGCATGGCAGAACAAAAAACTATTGTGTTATGACTGCTGAGATAGCTATCTACTAGCTTAACATGTTTGTAGTGGTTAGGATACAAACACATGAGGCATGTCATAATGAAGGCAGTCAATCTTAAAACTCCACAGAGAAAATAGTAAATATGTACACATTATCACATGAGCTAGCCACTATGCAAAATGAGGCATAAAATGAACACTTTGCTTCATTTTATACGCCAGGAATACTTTCAGGGGACTAAAGAACTTAACAAAACTAAGCCAGGCATGGTGGTGCACACCTTTAATCCCAGCACTCTAGGGAACAGAGGCAGGTAGATCTCTGTGAGTTCAAGGCCAGCCTGGTCTCTATACTGAGTTCGGAGACAGCCAGACTTACATAGTAATACCCTGTCTTTAGAAGAGAGGGAGGGGAAAGATTCTAGTGTGCGCAAAATAAAAACTACATATAATCTTAAATATGGTGCTAACATTAATGTTTTAATTGATATAAGTTCTAAAAACAAAGAAACATTTAAACATATAGGAATATGGCTACCATTATTAAACAACTAAATACACAGATATCATTATATAACATGATTTTCTATTATCCAGACTCAGTCTACCTTAAGCTAATAACTGAAGTTGTATGTCGATTAACCAAGCAAAAATTCATCTTGTCAACTTACTATAACAAAGGTTGCCTTCAAATTCTTTTAAATGGCATAACTACTTTATCTGCTTAAGTGACTTTTTACTGATATCACTATGTACAAATCAGTAGTAACTAGAATAAACATTTCTGATTCCTTGCTTTTAAAACAAAATATTTGGTTATTTCAACTACCCCCATCCCAGACAATTTGGAGTTGTGTGCAATACCACAAACAAGTTATAACAAATGTTTTGTTAGGTTATTGCTTGACATCCTCCAGTGAGAGATAAATAGTGAGACAAGAGTCAGGCTAACTGCTAGTTCCTAGGTAAAAACTTCCTGGAACAATTTCATACAGAATCAAGAGTATCCAAAGCAAAAGGTCTAAATTACACAAATCTCTATGAAAATAATGGGAAAGAGCTCTAGAGAAGGCAATAAAGTAAGCAAAAGACAAAGAGCAGGGCCTGCAAGAGTGTATTAAAGATATTTATAAACAAAGCAAAAACTAAATAACAAAACATGGAGGGAGTTTGCTTTTTAAAAGGTATTTGTACAGGAACACAAAAATTGATAGCAAGCTTACAGGTATCTAGGAAACACCGATGAAGAAACGCACAGTTCTCTACCAGCTTAAACAGCTTATAATCATTTATTTGTGTCCTGTGTATTGAATCAGGAATGGCAAAAATCCCTCCCTAACTACCTTGTGATTTAAAATGATGGCTGTCATTTAATAAAATCACAAGCAGAAAACATACAATTATCTCTGAATTATACCCAGCATGCCTTCCAACACTATTCTTTCCCTTAATATTTTAATTTGTCCACTATTTCTCCAAAATAGTCATGCTTCAATTTCATCCCTTTTTTAAAAATAAATTGTATTACTTGTGCATGTGAACTGTAGAGGTGTGCCTGTGCTGTGGCACTTGTGTGGAGATAACAGGAAACTTTTTGGAGTCAGTTCTTGCCTTCCATGTAATGGGACTCAGGCTTGAGCAAAAAGTGCCTCCTTGCTTTATCAGATGAACCATGCACGTCACTGGCCCTTCGTCCTTTTGTATAGGTCCTAAAGGTTTTGATCTTCACTACAGAGGGTCTTGATAGAAGTGCTGAGGTTCACAGTTATCATTCTAAGTGAAATGCCTACCTACTTATACACTGCCTTAGTTAGGTTTTTATTGCTGTGAAGAGACCAAGGCAACTCTTATAAAAGGACAACATTTAACTGGGCCTCTGCTTACAGTTTCAGAGGTTCAGTCTGTTATCATGGTGGGAAGCATGGTTTCATGCAGTAGAGATCAGAAGGCAACCCAGAGAGGACTGTCTTCTGGGCAGCTAGGAGGAAGGTCTCTTCCATGCTGGGCAGAGCTTCAAGACCCACTCCCACAGTGATGCACTTCCTTCAACAAGGCCACACCTCCTAATAGTTTCACTTCCTATCAATGTTAAACATTACTTGTACATTAACATAAATTAATCCTCAATCTTTCATATAAGCCAATATTTTCTACCATTTATTATGTTAATTTTATCTACAGAATCTGACAGAACCTTAAATACTGTCCACAGTTAAATCTCTTCTTTTTATGGCCTGTGGGGTGTTATATGTTAGAAGCCTTTTGATCCGTAAAACTTACTCCTGCTTCTGTTGTCGCCAACTCTGTTGTTACCCTTTGAACATTTAAATTTTAATCCCTTCACAACTAATTTGTGTGCAGTATGTGAAATGGACATAATCTGCCACCTCCAAATAAGAAGCCAACTGTCCCAACCACCTGGTCCTTCACCTAATGCCAATTTCAATTATTCTGGGCTCCTAAACTCTAGTTTCATGTGATAAGACGTTTTCATGGCTGCATTACAGTGATCATTTTTCAGAAGACATTGTTTTCAGGGGGCTATGCATTTGCTTCTAGCATTTCCAGCACCTGCTAAAATGAACATAAAAGAGGGGGTGGGAGTGATCAGATTTGAGTACAAAGCCAAATTTTAACCATTGAGCCACTACAATAGTTCCTTATGTATTTGTACTTAGAGTGTGAGATAAAATTACACTTGAATTGTTGCCTAAATGGCTAGCACATTTACATATGCACTTTTACTGAACTAAAACAACAAAAATACACGCTAAGATTCATATTTATTATAACTGAGAGTTAATGACATTTTGATATACAGCAATCAAAAAGAAATGGGTAGGTTTATTTCCCTAATATTTGTTGGTGAAACAGCTCAGATTGAAACAGGTCGCATTAACGGTCTTGTTTCCTGGTAGTACAGCCATCTTATATGGCCCAAAATAATGCAAATAACTAATAACCTTATCCTTAACTTATTCTTTTAAAGATTTTTTATATATGGGTGTACAGTGTCGCTGTCTTCAAACACACCAGAAGAGGGCATCAGATCCATTACAGACGGTTGTGAGCCATCATGCAGTTGCTGGGAATTGAACTCTGGACCTCTAGAACAACAGCCAGTGCTCTTAACAACTGAGTCATCTCAAGCCCATTTAAAATATTTTAAGTAGACATTTTAACAACAACTCTTTATCCTGTCAGTGATGAATGGAATGTTTTTAGGTGGGAATTTGATTTCATTAAGAATAAGAGAAGCCGGGCGTGGTGGCCCACGCCTTTAATCCCAGCACTTGGGAAGCAGAGGCAGGCGGATTTCTGAGTTCGAGGCCAGCCTGGTCTACAGAGTGAGTTCCAGGACAGCAAAGGCTACACTGAGAAACCCTGTCTCGGAAAACCAAAAAAGAATAAGAAAGAGAAGCCAAAGAACAATTTTCAGAATATACCTAGCACTGTGCTCTACCAACTCTGACCAGGATATCCTGATCTTCAAAACAGTCGACTTAAAAGAGTCACTAAGGAACTCTTCTGCTTATTATTTAGCTTTTTCATCTAAAGCAAAATAATGGATTGCACAATGAATAAGAAGTCTAGTTGACTTCACAATTATATTTCTCATAATAGGTTAAGGTTAACACAAACAGGCACTGTTCCTTTCATCAAGTATACTGTATGGCAGCTATGCTGACAAAAAATTGAGTTTCTGCGAATCAGGTCTGCCAATGAATCTGCCAATACAGTCGTACTAATACCACCTTACTGCCCAATCTTAACTTTCTGCCGTCAACGATAAGCACCAATGAACAATTTCAGATTCAGTGTTTACTCTGGTAGGATTCCTTGATGATCCTTACTATGCCAGTAGTGCTGCACTTCCTGGGAATAAAAGAAGTATTTGTGGAAGATGTCTAAAGGGCATGTACCATCTCCATCCTAATTACAATTGCTTGTAATACCGGGTCCAGGAGATTCAACACTTTCTTCTGGTTCCAGAGGTTCCTACATGCACAGGGTGGGTGTATATACCTACACTCATGAACACACATATGTACAAAAGAAAATAAATAAAAACTTTTCAACTTTTGCTGTAATATAATAAAAATAAATGTTTTATATTTGCAAATATACAGAAAAATAGAAATTTATTACACACAACTTAGAGCAAAACCACAAAAATCAAAACACTTAGATATTCATCTATCAACCAAGAAAAAAAAAATCCAGAAGACTAACTATACTAGAGAGAGTAGAGATACTGACAAATCCTACAAATAAGACAGCCGGCCAGTCACAGTAGTGCTGGCCTTTAATTCCTGAACTCCAGAGGCAGTGGCAGAGGCAGGAAGATCTCTGTAAGTTCGAGGCCATCCTGGTCTACATTGCTAGTTCCAGGATGGCCAGGACTACATAGAGAGATTTGGCCTTCAAAAGTCAAAAAAAAAAAAAAAAAAAAAAAAAAAAAAAAAAAAAAAAAAAAAAAAAACAAAAACATGACTTAGTACCATCCCCAAATTCCTGACACTAACATCTTTAACATCTACCGGACACAACTTATGAAAGGCCATTGTTTGGGACCGGTCCCTAAGAATCAGATCAAATCAGAATGAAGTCATTCATATCAAGAGTCACTTACTCAAACTCAACTCTCAAACAGGCAGTTTCCCCCATAAAACAGAAGATAAATACCAACCAACCAGAAGGAATACAGTTTAGCTAAGCCAACAAGAAAAGGAAATGAATAACTCTGTACCACTCACTACTTTTTCTGCCTACATCAGCTCATTCGAAGACTGACCCCATCCTAAAGAATGTTTCCCAAATCTAAAACTGCAAATAAAAACCATCTGATCTTTACCTTAAGTTTGTTACAATTGTGTCTTCAAGCCATTCTAAGAAGGTCATTGCTGTTGTTACTCTGTGGTACCCAGGGCCCTGCTGTGCACCAGGTAAGCACTCAGTGTTACTGTCCCTACCAAAATTTGTCCTAAAATACAAAACACGATACATGAAATTTTTATCTCAGCAATGGGGAAAAAAAATCCAATATACATTAGAACAAAAAAGTGAAAGAGAGGAGTAAAGTGTTCAATGCAATGAAATACTGTATACTATCTGGGAAGTTTTCAGAGATAAACAGCATCCCAAATAAGCAGGGCAGTGCAGAATGTAAGCACACAACTGGGACCAATGTCATTAAATAGCTGATTTCTCACGACAAACAATAACCAACAGTCACAGCACCTCAAAAAAAAGCGACACTCCAGGTTTAGTAGCAGTTTGGTAAGGGAGAAGAAACGTATTTTTTTTTCCTTAGCAGGATTTGGCCCATATCAATATTACTACCCATATAAAAAAATTAAAAGATTTCAAAATGTTAAAAAAAAAAAAAACCATAAAGTCCAAATTTTTTTTCTCACCAACCAGATCACAAGAGACACATGACACGCCCCCAATTAAAATTATCAAGACGTTAATAACATAGATGGTTTTATTTGTTTGCGTATTTGTCTATGTTTGAAGTGAGTTCTCACTGGCCTTGAACTCTCCACCTCCCCAGCCTCAGCTTCCTGAGAACTATGACTGGACCATCAAAATCAATTTACTATTTAACTCTTATAGAATTAAAAAACACTCAAGGTTTGTGGGTTACTAGAACCAGCAATATGCATTCTAATTCCTTCCAACTACTTTATAGTCATCATCTGGAAATTTCTGAAAGCTAAGTTAGTACTACATTTGGTAATCAGGTGTCCATGCCCAAACAGCAAGACAGAAATAAAGACACAAAGCTAAAAAGTTGTGCTTCTGGGCAGTGATATGTCAAGATCTTATCCTCAAAAATAAAAATAAAAATAAATATTCAAACTGACCTTTTCCTACCTCAGGATCTGGGTCTGGAAACTAAATGAAATTATTAAGTACAGACCTTTTACAAGCAGAAACTCAGAAAGCCCCCATTCTTGCTATGACTCCTCCCTCAACAAGTTTGAGACAGAAGTCAATGCCCAAAGGAATACTCTGTTCCCACTAACTTACTGACACCCTGGAGAGAGACCTGAGCCTGGGATCTGCCACTCATCCCCATTAACCTGGCTTGTTACCTCAAGTTCAGGGGTGCCATTACATTCCCCATAGGGTTTTTTCTGATGTGATTTGTGCTTGCATTTGGTAAACTAAGTGGCAAAAACTTTACAGATGCAATCATTGCTAGTGAAATCAATGCACTTTTATCAGAAGGTATAGAAATTGTCACAAAACCTGACTGCAGGTTCAGTGACTAAAATATATAAAGATCATGAAAATATTGAAAATGTTATTTTCAGTCATGTGTGTGTGTGTGTGTGTATTGTTTTCTGCTTAGAACATTTTCAATCCCTCTTCCCAATTTTCAACCTCCTACTACCAACCCTTGAACTGATCACACCCTACTCATTCTTATGTCTTACCATAAACACTACTTTCAGAAAGCCCTTCTTAACCAGCTCTTCCAGACTAAGGCATCTATCATATATTTCCATGGTACCACAAACCCACATACTTTTATCAATGAATGGCTATGAACAGTGTTACTGTATGATTTCTCCAACATGATGAGCTCTGAGGGTTGAGGTAGTGTTTACACTAACATTACTTTATCTCCAGTGCAAGCCAAGGAAAAGTAACTGTATTTACAGAACAAAAAGGAGGCAGAAGGATCAGTCAGGTTTGTTAATTATCTCCCTGTTCACACTCATACTGAATATTACAGTTCATGCTAAACTTATGCCCTGTTCATTTACATCCTAGTGGGATGAGTTACACCCCCAGCCATTCTCTCTAGTGTAGTAATTGAGAACCATTGTTTGAAACACTCTAAGCAATAAATAATCTTGAAGGGCAACACGTAATCATTTGAAGCTATCAAATCACTGTAAAGTTCTATAACATAGGGGTTTTCAGTCTTCATCTGTGTTAGGACCTCAGGTGACGGCCTTCTCATCTCCCAAGCAAGAATTAGAACCCATTACCTTAGACAAGCGCTAGCTGCCGGCTGCTTATGGTTCCTGCTTTCATAATTTGTTTTTAAGACAGATGAGTCATTTAATAGAAAAACAAATACAAACATCCCCCCCAAAAAATATTAAAAAACCACATGTGCCTCAGTAGCAACACACATTTCTTCAACACATTTCTTCAGCTTTGAGTTTCAGTTCTTATGTGACAAGATTTATTTATATAATCAATTAGGGAAGAAAGTAAGACTGTCTACAGTATAGCACTGAATTAGCTAAATGAACACAAATTAAGTACTAAATTAGGATTTGAAAGTAGGACAGGAGTTCAGACAAAAAAGAAGCTATTTATAGTGACAAGCTATGAATAGATAGGTCCCTAAAGATAAGCAGGTGACAGACCCTTCATATAAACAAAAGGAAACACTTTCTAGATCCCACCCCTAAAGACCTTTAAAAGTCTTGCTGAAGGACTAAGGCCATAACCAAAACAGAAAGAAAAGGTCAAACGCCCAACCTCCCTGTTCACAGTGGATAGCAGGCAGAACAGAAGAGCCCCACTGTTGACTTTTAAATAAAAAATGCCAGAGGCTTTTAAAAGTGTGAAATTTGGGCTGGGAATGTAGCTCAGTGGTACAGTACTTCAGTAATACTGTGTGCTTCATCCCTAGCATCACAAAAATAAAAATAAACTAAAAAGTGACACTCCTCTTAAAATATGCAAATATTTTAAAATACTTTAAAATAAGCAAAATGTTTTAAGCCTGTTAAATAACATCCTAAAATTACACAATTACACACCTAGGCCGTGATGTGGAACACAAGCATCTCAACTCTGAGACCCTGTCTATGCTCCACATTCCACAGCACTCCCAGGCATAGGCAGTGCTGTGCAGGCTTGCGGAACAACCCAGACACCAGGACTGGGGTAGGGGATGGATCCGGAGAAGGAACCAGGAAAGTCGTAAGATAAAATACAGCCATCCTTCTCCCCAAGGGCAACTTTCTAAAATCAAAACTTCATTTAAAAAAAAAAATACTCCTTGCTGGAAGCTCGATGAGTAAGTAGTAAAAAGATAGTGTATAGGTACAGGTACCACTACAGACAGAATGCAACACTTCCATTGCAAAGGTTTTCAGAGTTCTAAAAGGGCACACTTCTTTCCCAAGGGACTGGCTGTTAACACACAGATGCACAACCTTCAATAAGGGACCGCACAGAACCCACCACCTGCTATCACTACAGCTACTACATCACTACTCTTCCTCTACAGCAGCACAAGTAATAGAACTCTGGTACTTCTCTAAGAAAAACTATTACAGTACTTTAAAGATGCCTCTGCTATCAATTTGTTCCTCCCTACAGAATTCCTCTAACACTGTCATTATCACTATCTTATTGTTTACAGAAATAACCACAAACGTCAGTGGCAAAGTCAAAATGAGATGTCAATGCTCAATACACACACACACACACACACACACACACACACACAGCATGCACAGACACCACCCTTCACATTCATATTTATTTCACATTTTTTTCAACTTTCAAAAGGAATCTAAATAAGATCTGCCCAAAACTGTGTTAAGTGTGTTTGAAATTTTAATTCTTAGGGAGATGACTCTGCAGATTACGAGCACTTACTGCTCTTGCCAAGGACCCATGTTCTATTTCCTGCAATCTACCTGACAATTTACAAATGCCTGTAACTCCAGTTGCAGGGACCCACGTGTAATACTCTTATCTGGCCTCCGATGAGCTGCTAGCTACACATAGTGCACATATATTCATGCAGGCACACATACATACAAAAATATCTTTTTAACTGAATTCTTCCCTTATTTTCCCTCTCCCAACCTCCTTACATCTATCTGTTCATGATTCTAATCTCCTTCAGATAAGCCAAGTTCAAAATCTTTATAGTTCACTCTTTGATTCTGGCTAGGAAATATTTTAAAATAAGAGCACTATCCAAAACAACTAAAAACTGACTTCTTGCTGCCTAGAAAACAAAATAAATTAACTTTCGAACCAAAGTAAAGTATTCACCTGAATGTGAAGCTCCTATTGATAAAGCTCCAACCCTGGCTTTACCCCTTCCTGTTCTCCACAACACTTAGTGCTTATTAAAACACATGGACCTTGGGAAAGTCACTTTATCTGGCCTTTATTTTACTCAACTATAAAATGGACATAATACTACTCGTCAGTAAGGCTAACTGAGGTAATGAAAATGAGGGTGCTGCTATAAAACTTAAGACACTATAAAAATACAGACATTATCATTATGTCATGATTATGGTAATTGTATTTATACCTGCCTTTCTTAAGAGGAAATAGCCCACATAAAAACACAAAACAAGACTTTAAAGATGGAAGCAATAAAAGAAACACAAAACATATACAAGAACATAAAATGAAACATGTACACTTGCCTATGTACTTGCTTCCCGTCAGGAAGCATGAGCATTGTATTTGATTTGGAAAGAAAGCAAGTAGACAATTCTCTGACTAAAAGTGAACTCAGAAGTAAAAGTTCCTAACTTAAAGATTGGGCCAGAATCTTTTCCAAAGGTTCATCTTCTGTGTCATACAACTGGACTTACCATCACCAACATGTTTGACTTGTACCATTACTCTACTACTAGACTGAAAGAATTGGAGGGCAAGTAATCGCTTTACTTTGTAAGCATCTTGATTGCACTTACAGCAATTAACATAAGCCAAACACTACGTTTCTGTATCCTTGGTCCTATCTATGACTCTGATTTCTCCCTTTTCGAATCACCTGCACACCATCAGTTGCTCATAGCCAGTCCTTAGGCAATCCTCCGCCTGCCTTCCAGGAGAGGACAGGTGTCTCTTGCTTACTCACTAAACCAGCACAACACTCAAAGTCAGAAACCTATGTTCTTACATGCTTACACATCTTCATATGTGTGTGCTGCAGATGTGTGTGTATATGGAGGCCAGAGATCAACATCAACTATTGTTGGAAGTAGCTCTCTTTGTCTTTTGAGACAAGATTTCTATTGTCCTGGAGCTCACTCACTTCCTGCAGCAGGTTTCAGGAATAGCCCTTCCCCCACCTCTATCCCAAACTCACCCAGTGCTGGAATTAGAGCTCAAACACCTTACTAGTTGAGCCACCTCCCAACCCCTGCTAGTCAACAGCTGAGTGACTGGAAAACAAGTCACTAAAAACTGAGGAATATGTTCACACAGGGAAGCAAAAGCTTTGGCATAGATTACAGCTAAATTACCTTCCGGCTATAACATTCAAGGATGTTTTGATTAATTCAAACTTGAACACACCCTGATTTCTTTCCTGATCTTCATTATGTTGCATATTTTAATATGTAATTATATACACTGCTTTAAAATTTTCTCTGCTTAAATAAGTAATGCCAACCCTACTATAACATTCTTATACCGCCTTTGTTGCGCACAAGAAATAATGGAGTTAGATGAGGTACACAACAGATATATTTTTTATAAGCTAAGAAATGTTAATTATGTTTAAAGATTCATTGTAATACTTTGCTATAGTATAAATCAGCAAAAAAGAATTTTTTCATTAGCCGAACCATTAAAACATACAAAACCAAGGAAACACCTAGATAAGTCTCTTTGAAAATACATTCCCTTAAAGCTACCAGAAGCACTGCACTGCTTAAGGTAACATGTTAAACCCAAGCATGTACAAAATGTTTACTTTCCACACATTCCTGTCAATAGTTTCTAATTCGAACAAAGTTCACCAAGAAAGAAAAATTTAAATGTATTACTGTGCTGAATTAATTTCATTAACTATTTCTGATTCCAACAAAAACCATTAAAGTTACAAAGAATCATTAAATAAATCATGTGGCAAATTAAACTAACTTATAATTTTCTTTCAATATTTCATCTAAGTAAAACTATAAGCATTCACAGAGCTTAATATGGTGCTTTTTTATCTTTTTAAAAAAATGAATACACTACATCCTCCCTAAGTAAATGTTCAGTTTTCTAGACAGCATTTCAAAGGAGAATCTTAGAAATCTAAACAACTCTTGAATCTCCCTTTGCTCAATTACTAGTTTTGTAAAATTTACTCAACAATGAATGCTAAGAGTGAAATTATTAAAAAAGAAATTAGCTGCAGCTGTCACTAAGTATATTAAGACAACCTATCAGCCCTCAATCACTTAATCACTAATAGTTAACACATGAAGCTTTGTAAACAGCATGCGTATGCAACAAGTTTCTTCAAGCCAAAGGTTCAGAAACTCAAAGCCATTCTCATCCTTTAACTTCTAAATCCACTGTGAAAGGATCAGTAAGTCAGGCAAGGGCTCCCACCCGTGATACCCTCCTGGTCTCTGCTGTTACCACTGAAAGAGCTTATATAAAAAGCTCACTGTCAGTTTAAGACAGAAGTATGTTAGTGTAAAAGATAAACCACATTTATTTAAAAATCTGCTCAATTGTCCTCATTCACAAAATGAAGATGTCAAAAATATACTTTCTGAAAGATGCATAAAGAAATTGCTATTCTTTATGAACTGTAATTATTAATCTCTCTTAACCACTTAAAAAGAGCTATTTAGATGGTATGGTGGGAAAACAATTATTTAAAATTCTGACCCAGAATTTTCTTACAAAAGGGGGGTGAAGTTTAGCTCACAGGAGGCCAAGGCAAGTAAATGGAGAATTTAAGGCCAGAATGGATTATATAACAAATCTCAGTTATCAAAAAATAAAAGCAAAACCACCAAGGGGGCAGAGATTAATTCAGAAAGAATACAGAAATTGAAATAATTATGTCACTGAGCCAACTCCCAATTTTCACTCTAATGCCTAATGTTGAATTTCTATGACAAATGATATGTCTGTCCAGACATTTATCACCAAAACTGGGTGTGTGTTATCTGTTCTATTCTATTCTCTAACAAAAGTTACTTGAATGGTTCCAAATGAAACCATTTCCATCAGGAAAAGCATGGAATGACTATGGTTTCCAACATTAAAAATAAGAGGAGGAAGAGCAAAGCAATGCCCCACACAAGACTATATAGTCTTCTCAGTGCAAAGGAAATTCTTCATTTAATCCCCACACTTCTACATTCATCAAGATCATGCAACACAGATTCAAGAAACAATTCAAATATTTCATTTTTAAATGAAATACATTTTAAAAAGCATTCTCAGTTCTGTCATTTTAAAGCACTTGCCTGTGATATTCGGGGCTCTATTACATTACATATCTTTGATGACCTGGTAAAGGTAGGTTGGCATTCTGAGCCCTAAACTTACTCAAAGGCAACTGATCAAGTGATTAACGTACTAACAATTAGGTCAATGTAGGGCAGCACTGAAACAATTTTCTTTCTTTGGCTATCTAGTGCCTACTGATGTAGAGAATAACAGATTTAGAGTATGAACAAAGGCATTACAGCATTACAACTGAACAAAAGCATTACACCGCTACAACTGAACACCACTGTCTGTGCTTTCCTTGACTTGTGGCTTTTGTTTTTTCCCAACAAAAATAAATCAAAAGTGAAATGGGGGGAAGAGGTTAAAAGTTACTTTTACAGTAAAGACTTGGAAACATAAATCCTTCAGAAATGAAAAACATTTGGCCAGCTGTCATGAATGTCAAAGACCTTAATTCAGAAGTCCCATTATAATTAATGGGTGGGGCAAATCAAGAAAGTAGCAGCCGATTTTCTAGAAACTTGTACTGGGAAGTACCCTGACAACTTCAACAGGAGCCTGGCAGGTAGGAGGCTGATGAGCTGCAAACTAACCTAAACACCAACTGAGTGGACCTAATACATCAGCTCCAAGAGTCAATGTCCTTCCCAGTCACATGTCCCAACCTTAACCATCTCTTTAAGATGCCCATTAAGGAATAGAAGAAATGCTTAGAAAAATTAATGTCAAAAACTGTGTATGGAAATCACTACTTTGAAAGGAGATTTTTAAAACACCATTCACAGTAAATGGACAAACATGTTCAGACAAATCCAAAAAGAATTCTAGATTCTTTAAAAGCTACTTCAAAGCACAAGCGTCCCCATAAGTGTTTTACATTATTTTAAATACTATAATTTTAACATAAAAAATATAGTGCCCTCATTTTCTTCAACTCAGTTTTAGTCATTAAAATAGGCTCCAGGTCACTCCATAAGCCTGGGCCATATCGTGATTAAGTAGTTTCTTGTAAGAGAAAGAGTATAAACAGCAATAACAACAAACCTCACATAAAATAAGCAGGTGTATGTAGCACAAGTATCCTTATTTTAAATCCATACTCCCCATCGGAAATGATTTTTTACTATGGCAAGGACAGCCAACTGACATAAAAGGCCAGCTCATAATACCCATATTTTTTCTGTATGACAAAAACTGTAACAGTGAGCTTTGTTTGTAAAGTGCAGTGTGCATTTTATCCTTTTGGATAAAATACCTAGAGCCCCAGTAGTGGTTAAACTGCAACTATAAAGGAAATTGTCCAGAGATAAATGGTTTCCCTATGAGAAGTTCCATTGCTATACTTCACCTCAGGCCAATAAATCACATTAACTGCACCTTGTCCTCTGTCCAATGACATCATCAGTCTGACCACATCTTGGGAACTGGATGCAAAGCCATATGCTATTTAAGGCATGAAACCATATTGCTTTTTGTCCATCCAACCTCATGTCTCAGGGCTGAATCGGCTGTTTACCTGAGCATTCTCAGGAAACCTTTACCCTCTACTGCATTCAGGGCCCACCTACTGGATGTGAAAGAAGGAAAAAAATTGTGAGAAGTAGTTATTTTAAATTAGCCTGCATTTCCTCCCCTAAATCTGAAATGTTGTTACAAATTAACTGAAGTCTAATGTCTTCATATATTCCCCACACTGGTTTAATGTAATCACCAGGGCTTAACACATTCACAAGATACCTCAAACACCCACCCACCCCCCACCCACCCAGAAAGCACCACTTTCTTATTCTTTTAAAACAAAACTTACAGGAGAGACCAGAAATCAAAATTACTATTCTCTCTAAACAGTAAAAGTTCATTGGCTCCTCACAGACCAAGTGTCCCAAGCCTAGATAAAACAAAATCAATTCTGACACCTTAAAGTAAGAGGCCGGCAGGCTACGCAAGTTCCAAGATCAGAGTGGACACAATGCCTCTGTTTATCTTCTATTTTCACTCATTTAACCATGACCAAGGAAAACATAACCCCATTTCTGTTTTCAGTACTGCTGCAATTAAAACAGGCAGGTCTATGTCAGTAATAGCACAAGAATGCCTTCAAGTTGGTGCAGAAACTGGAAAAGCAGTCCTGCTCAGAGAGTATCCAAGTGTTGCCAGCCGGACTTTCTAAAATACCTCGCTACTCCATCACTCCTGAAAGGGAAGTCTGCCGGTTTTACAAATACTACACATCTTTACATAGCCTGAACGAGTTTAACTCAGGAAAAAAGGGACTATTCCCACAACAAAGTCCTCTATTTGTACTAAACCAGTAGCTCACAGAAGCCTCTGTAAATTGGAAATAAGGTCCACAGACTATGAACTGAAAGATAAACTCCTTTTAGAAGAAAACAAGCCAACCTCAGAGCTGATGCCTAACTCGGAGCTGTTTTTATGCTGGAAGGTCCCCCAAGAGGATGTGTTTTGCCTGAGGAGGAGGGGACTCGAGTGGCACTTGATGGGGGAGTCATTTTGGTTATTAGTAAATAAATCAAGCAGCAGAGAACAGGGCCTAGGCAACCGGGGCAGTCCAGGCCTAGTTCTCTCCTTGTCTTCCCAGCACAGACTGGGTTTGATCTCAGAGTCCTGTGGATTGCCAAGGAGGAGGAGAAAAAAAAAAAAAAAAAAAAGAATCATATCGAACCACAAAAGCACATGGGGCGAATGTAAAATATAAACACGGCGTTGGGCTGTGAGTGGCTGTTATTAAAGGTCTGAATTACTAAACATGAGAGGCGGGGAAAGCCAGGCGGCCATTTCAAGAATATAAACCTCCCTGAATTAGACATTATTCAAATGAGAAGCAAGTAGAGAAGACCCAGCACGCAGCTAGAAAGCACCACCACAGTCAGGGAGGGGGATCTCTGTATTTAGCCACCACCCCCGCTCCCCGCAGGACAGGAGAAATCTAGAATATGATCAACTTGTCAGGCCAGCCCTTTGAGGGCAGGAGGGCAATCCTTTACGGTCCAGTTCTCCGGTGGCCTCCGAAGAGCTCCCGGGCCTCGGAGCGAGAGGGTCCCCAGGGCTACCCGCGTGTGGGGGGTGGGGAGTGGGGATGTGCGCGGAGGAGCGACTAGACCCCACGAGCACCTCCAACCCAACTGTCCCGCGCGACCCACGGCAGCGGGGACCTCTGGGTGAGGGCCCGGGACACACGGACGACCGAAGCCATTTCCACGGAGGGGAACTTCCCCGAGGGTTCCTCCCACCCAGCCCAGCCTCCAAAGGGTCCGGGGGACCCCAGAGCGGGCTCACAACCTGAAGGCCAGCTCACAGGGCCCACGCCACGCTGCCCCTAACCAGAGACACGGACTGGCTGGGGTCAGGCCGCTGCCCCGGGCACGAGCAGGGCGCGGCTGAGGGGCCCCGGGCCGTGACCCCCGGGCTCGGCCCCACGCGGACCCCCCGCACGGCCGGGGGCAGGGCACCACCCCTGGGTGCGCCCCGCGGCGAGCAGCGTCCCCCAGCCCGAGCCCGCACCGACTCCCAATCCTGGGGGGCGCCGCGCGGGTGTCCGGCCACCGGGGTCCGCTCGGGCCCCGCCGCCCACCGGCATTGTGCTCGCCGCCACCTCTGGCCCCTCCACGCCCCCCCCGCCCGTCCAGGTCTCCCGCCCGCACCCCGCCGCGCCCCGCCAGCCCAGCAGCTATGAATATGTAAAACGTCTTTATTGTCCTCTCCCGGTGCCCCGGCCCCGCCGCCTGCCGCGGACCCGCTCGGATTCGGGCACCGTGCGAGGAGGCGGCGGCGGCGGCCGGCGGAGGAGGAGGAGGGCCGGTGCCGGCGGGCGAGCGGGCGGGCCGGCGCGGCGGCGCGGTGGGCCGGGGGCAGGAGGAGCGCGGTGGCTCACAGCCCCCTTTGCCCCGGGTCTTCTTCCCCCTCCGCCCGGCCGCTCCGAGCTCCTTTTCCCCCTCCGCTCGGCGCCCAGAGGGGGCTGTGTTCCCCGGCCCCCCATCTCCTCGCCGTTAATTATAATAATCCTGAGTACTAATAAATTATGCTAAGTCGCGGGGGGGGCAGCGGGAGCCCGGCTCGAGTATGAATATGAATATGTAAAATGCTGTAATGATTACCTGCTGCTGCTGCCGCCGCGGCTGAACTCTCATCTTGACTCGCTGCTCCTCCGTCCGCCATTTTGAATATTTTAACCAAAATCGCCCGGTCGCTAAACCCTCCCTCGCTCCCGCTCCCCTCCCCCTCCCGCCCTGCTCGCCTCCTCCCTCCTCTCCGCACCCTCCCGTTCCTTCCTCTCCCGAGGCGCGCGCCAGGGGGCGCCCGAGGCCGGCGCTGCTCTCCGCCGGCCCCCTTGGAAGAGCTCCACCCCCCTGCGCGCGCGGTGCGCACGCGCGTCCAGGCTGCAGGGCGCCCGCCCCTCCCTTAGGCAGCTAAAGTGCCCCCCAACCTGCCAATCATCTCTTCCTTGGTGTTTTTTTTTTTTTTTTTNCTCTTCTTTCTCCACCCCCCCCCCCCTACCCACATCCCATGCCTTATATAAACTCTATTCCATCCTATATCCGTCATATGGCTTATACCTCAGGGAGAATATATATATATATATATATATATATATATTTTTTTTTCTTCCCCCCCCCCGCGCTGCTGTGCGCACGCGCAGTTTTCTCCACGCGCCTGAGAGGTGGAAAGCGCATGCGCCTCTCTTCGCCCTCACCCCCCCCATCTCCCCCCCCCACCCCGGGAGCGCGGCTTCACCCCAAAGTGTAGTATGTCAAGTGCTTGTTTACGTCTCCGGATGGGCTTCCCGTCTTCCGTGTTAGTCCCCTCCCGGATGAGTTCGGGGTTTCCACGGCGGTACTGTAAAAGGGCAACATGCCCGGCGGCTCACCGCGAGGACGCGCGTGAGAGATTAGCGAGCGCCCCACGGCCGCGCACTTTTAAGGACTCCCTCGCAGTTGACTGCGACAATGGAGGGGGCCGCTCCCCTCCGAGGTAATTTCCGGCCCTGTGCGCAGGTGGGGGCGGAAACGCCCTCGGCGGGCAACGGGCACGAGGCACCTGCTGGGCCACGCGCGGACGTCCCGCTTTAAATTTGAATCCGCGCTAATCCCCGCCCCACGCCTCAGCCCACGCCGCAGATTCGGGGCGGGGCCGGCGGGGGCGTGTCCTGGCGGCTCTAATTAGCCGGGAGTAGAGTCGCCTCCGCTTGTCGCGCGTGCCCGGCCCTGCCTCTGTGGGAGCGGCTGACCGAGTCGCCAGGACGCCCTTGCACGCGCCCACCCGGGCGAAACAAACAGACCCCATTTGCGTAGGGACTCCTGGGGGTTTTTTTGTTTGTTTTTTTTGTTTGTTTGTTTTTTTGCTTTGTTTTGTTTTGTTTTGCTTCTGGAGCACTTTTTAAAGGCTAGTTGTAAACTGACCTGATTAAAACTGTGCAAGTTGGCAATAGCGCCAACGGTTATGAATTCTCTTTGCTCTGTCGCTCAGTAAATACGATAGCGGGGAGGTCCTCTTGTGACCATCTTCCTAAATAGCCAAAATATTGCCCAGATTGCTCCTTTACTGCTTTAAAAAAAAAAAAAACAAAAAACAAAACAAAACAAAACAAAAAAGCCTGGATGAAGACCCAAATCTATTTTACTAATTCTTAACAGGTCCCAAGATTTTCCTAAAAATGTTTTTAAGGATAAGAACAAAAATATTTTGTGGTAAGAATAAATTGGTCCTAGGCTGTCCACGAGAGGGATATCCCCAAGGTTCAACTGGGTAAAACTGCAGGTTCTGCACCCCTACCCCCAAAGACCCTAAATAAACAGATCCCTACCTGAAAGTAATTATTTTAACGGTTAAAGTTTTAATTGTGAACCCAAGATTGCTCGTTGAATTCTTTACACTGCACAAGCACACCTAAAACTGTCAGTTACAGCTAGTGATTTGAAGTGAGGTTGATTTATTTGCAGTAATTAAGCCTTAGGGTGTGCACATGACTGCTTAAACCAAATAATTGGACCACCCTATAATTATTTCAAAATACACAAACCAACACAGTAAAGGAAATGCAAATTTGAACCATGTTACAATTAATATCTGGAAATATGACAAAATTATATTACTATAAGGGAAATCTTGTAATATAATTTAAAGTTATGTAAACAACACTATTCCTGGCTTCAAATTTAAAGTCATCACCACTAACCTATTTTAGTCCTATTTAGTCTTAGTTTGTTCTTTGGTTCAAAAACTAAATGAACGTGATCTTCATTCAAGTCACTGAACCTGATGGATGCACTATTCATTCTGCAATGTTTCATTTCCATCAAAGGAAGTAGGTGTGGAGAGAATTAGTTAAAAAAGAATAATTCTATGTGTAGGGTGGAAAAAGTTTAAAATAGGTATCAGTCTTTTCCATAATGGCAGTATTTATGTTTGCATCTGTGTCCCCAGTGCTTAGCACAACTCTTGGCTTTAGTAGATGCTTATAAGTGTTTTGAAAGGTATTAAAAAATGAACCCGTCAACTGTCAGACCACGCTCTCTAACTCCTGTGGCATGCCGCCACTAGTTCCCTCTCTGCCACAATCCCCTGTAACCGGCACTCCATTAACCAAATAGGTCTGCCATCCTTGAAGTTTGATAACACAATACTCAGTAACCAGGCAAAATCATGACTCTTAAGCCTGAAGTTAACCAATTAGATTTATGTATCAATAATATCACAATTTACAAGATGGTAGTGAATAATTTCAGGGGCAATTGATAACGATAAAACTTTAACCCAAATATTCTAACCTTTTGATAACACCACTTCAGCCTCCATTCTCCTCCCTCCTGAGACCTCTCTGTCCCTCAACTCTTAGCTCTGCCTCCCTTTTCCCTGTCCAAATCATAGGCCTCTGCACTAATGTAATTGGACAGGGAAAATCCTGTGACGCATAAATGATGATTGGATTTTTAAAAAGCAAATAAAATTACATATGGTTTTTTAAAAACTGATGAAATCATACAAAAATGTAACATTACCTACATTCTACCATGATCTTTACTAGTTGCTAAGTATAAGGAAATACTTAAGATAGTATTTTGAGTCTAGCAAACTCAAAGGTATCAACCTTTTTTGTCTGTGTGAACCTTGGAAGACATGAACTCTATTATCTTAGTTTTCCAGGATGGAGGTATTGAAGCATAAAGATTGTCCAGTGTCACACTACCCTTAAAATGATACAACTGAAGTTCAAACATAGGCAAGGGACCATCTTAACCGTTCTGCTGTGGATCTGCTATGGATCAGGCCATGTCTTTAAGATCTATATACTTAAGTGTGGAGAGAAAAATATATTGAAAACTAAGGTTTTGATTTGTGAGTAGGTATGGTCATGTAACTAAACTGGAGTTTTATGGTCTTTCTTAAAGAAAATATATTTTTTCCTTCCTTGCTTCCTAAATACATGAATGAGGATCAAAATTCCTTCATCATTCTTGGTCCATGAGGTGCCATTGTTCTCATGATACAATATGTTGTTAGGAATAAGCAGACTAGATCTTGCCTCCACAGGGAGAAGGGATCATGAGACAAAGAGTGGCACTGTGTTCCTTAAATAGACCTTAACTCTCCATATTGCCACACATGCTTGTTAAGGGCTGAGGAGTGAAGACTTTGGGAAATACGTTTTAATAA
The DNA here is from genome assembly GCF_900095145.1 of Mus pahari. Lineage (NCBI taxonomy): Eukaryota > Metazoa > Chordata > Mammalia > Rodentia > Muridae > Mus > Mus pahari. Next base: position 138,636,284 of record NC_034594.1, read on the forward strand.
TAGGTTTGAGTGTCTAAGTTAAAATAATCATTTTTATAAATATTTCATCTGTTCATAAAGATTAACATTCTAATAGAACAGAGTAATTTGCTTGATGTTCTATGGGTACAATTTGGTAACTATTTTATGGCAGAGGTTTGCAAACTATGTTATGTGCCACCCTCAGGGTTAGCTTAAGGTCAGATTCTTAGAAAACAATATCTCTACCTCCTTTTTTACCAGAAAGGCTCTGCTTTGCCTATATTGGAGCACAGATGAGATATATTTGGAAACGTGGTAACACTGCTTCATATATAAGTATGGGATTTACTGCCTGAAAAGACTCCACCAGGCTGTTCCATGTTTGAAGATGCTGTGGAGGTTTCAAGATAAAGTGATTATGGCCATTAGCTATGAATCACTGGGATCCTCATCTCCGTTTTGCTGGGTATACAGGGTATACAAAAGCTATTCCAAGAAAGATCCTAATCCTGCCTTGAACATTTATTTCAGTGGCTCTCCTTATTCAACATGAAAAGCCATTCTGTTAAGTCAATGAATATGTCTTAAGTCAAATGTCTTAACATTCATAAAAGGATGGCAAGCCTATACTGCCTGTAGCTGACTGATAGAATTTATGTTCTACCCTTAATGTGCAATGTAGACTTTCTACTTCTCAAAGAATGTACACTGAGATCTTTATAATTCAATACTCATCAAAAAGCTCAATAACATTTATGGAGAGCTGTCTGATAGAGACATAGCTATTTTCCCCTCTAGTTCAGGGTCAGCAAATATACAATACTGCTCTTGCTGCTATCTTCTCCAAGCCTCTGGCCAACTTTAATCCACAGCCCCTTTCTTAAACTGAGATTAGACTCTTGCTCAAACACAATTTTTTCCAACCAGTGCTTCAGGCAGCCACTGGCATCTCATCAGCATTGGCATGCAACATGAAATCCATTTGCTATTTCACCTTTGGATACTCTTAAAAGCCAAACTGTCAGAAAGCCATGATCTTGAAATACATCATTTTGTCCCCTTGTAAGATTCTTTCCTAGAACTGCTCTTTGGACTTATGTCATCAGCCTACATTACAATCATAAGAAAACCTCTTAGAAATGCATCATATTTACTGTAGGGGTATGTTTGGAGTGCCTGTCTTCTGAGGATTCTTTTTGAACATTGAAGGGCAGAGGTCAAGTAGCACACCTAAATTCACTCCATGAAGTGGGAGATAGGAATTGGAGCAAGGATTGGCCGCTCCATAGCCTCTTCCCCCATGCTTCTTTGTGTTCTCAGACCTGATTACGGCCTTGGCTTCCACCTGGCTCCCCAGCCTGGCCTCCTCCTGCTTGCCTGTGTGCAGCGACTCTTTGCCTTGTTTGTGTGCACTGAGGTGCCTATTCCCTGCTCTGGTGATTTCAGTCTTGCCCTTCCTCCTTTTTCCCTGCCTCTTCCTGTCTTTCCTTCCTCAGAAACCTTCCTCCCCCCTAGATAAACTCTCCCTGCATTTACTCATCAACTCACTGCAATCTAAATCTGCTCCAGTCAATTTCCTGGAACTCCTTTATTGGAAGTTACTGATGACCTCCTAACTGCCAAATCTGATGACATCTTCAGTCCTCATCTTGGCCCATCTCTCAGCAATTTGACAATGCTGATCACTCCTTTCTCCGTAAAATCTTTCCCTGCCTCTGGCCTCAATGACAAATTGCTCTCCAATTTCTCTTCTTATCTCTCTAACCACATCTTGATTTTCCTCACTGGATCCTCTTCTTTCCATCTAATATAGGTACTCTCCAAGGACTGCCTTTATCTCTCTCTTTATGTTGCAAGTCTGTTTGATGCCATTATCCATCCCCACAATTTCAATTGTTAGCTTCCTGAAGCTGGGTCCTTTCTTATTGTCAAAGATGTTACATGTATCTCTTTCACTAGAGTACAGATTGTGAAGGGCCTGAGCATTACCTATGCTAAACATTTTTAAAGCATATTTTCTTGCACAATTCCATCTATATTATAGTAACTGTCCAATACACGTACAAAGTCTTTATTCACATGCAGCAATGGAAACCTATATTTGGCATTGCTCTAGACAGAACATTTTTTTGAAGGGTTTTGAAATATCCTGGTAATAGTGCACATTTAATTCAACCTTTTTGTTGTTGTTGTTGTTGTTGTTGTTTTCGAGACAGGGTTTCTCTGTATAGTCCTGGCTGTCCTGGAACTCACTCTGTAGATCAGGCTGGCCTTGAACTCAGAAATCTGCCTGCCTCTGCCTCCCAAGAGGTGGACTTAAAGGGTTAATTCAACCTTTTAATCGTCTGAGTCAGCGTGGCTGTCTGAATTTTCCGTGCCCTAAATATACATTTCCCACATATCATGGTTTGTAAAATCAAGATGAATCTCAGAAGGGGCTTAATTTTAAAATGTATTTTGTTAGTTGGCAACATTTTAATGGTATCTGACAATCTATGACATTTAAAATTCTATGAAATACCACATTTTATATTGAGAGTTAAAATTTAGAGATTTGGTTTTAAGAGATGTTTTGTTTGGTTTGTTTCCTGGTTTTTGTTTTTTGAGACGGGGTTCCTTTATGTAGCTCTGGCTGTCCTGGAACTCATTATGTAGACCAGGCTGGCCTGGAACTCATAAGCTCTGCCTGCTTCTGCCTCCCAAGTTCTGGGGCCATTTTTAATGTTTTATCTGCTAAGAAATGCTTATTAATTCTGTGTTTTTTAAAGCAGGAAGAGATTTTTAAAGGCTTTTCAATATTAGGGTTAAGATGAAAGGAAAAGATTTCCATTTGCACAGTAAGTTCACACCTATCAACATTTCCTCTGCTCCAATTACATAGCAATACTAAATGAAAATATAGAAGTGGAGGCAGACTGAAAACAGTAATCTCCATGAATAAGGAGGAAGGCACAAAAGAAAGCCCTGAAAGATCAGCATACAGCTTAGTCAGCATAAATCAACACCCACTATGAAAGAAATGTTTATTCTTGAGCCAAATATAAGTGATCATGGCCCAAATACATGGGTTCAGATTGCCTTAAAAACCATGTTCCAAAGTAAAAACAGTTCTGTGAAATTTTTACAGTTACAAGAACAAAGGAAAGCCATGAGGAATTTTCAAATATATTGATGGAAATATCAGATAGGCAGGTTACAGAGAAGTGGGGAAATCAACATGTCTCAGATAATAGATCAGTTGACATTCTTATCTGAGGTTAGTGGATTCCAGTGATCTAGTCATGATTCCAGAAGGTTTCCTGTATTAGTCACAGGGTGTTAGTTCATACAGAGCATGACAGTGGACTCTTAAGAAACTGTGATAGTCCAAGATAGTTTGTCTTTGAGTCTGCAACATTCTAATCTCTGTACTCACAAAGTTCTAATCAGTCAATCCTCTTTCTAGAATCTTTATTACAAATGAGGTTTTATTCCTGAGAACTGTTAGTCTAGATCCCACCAACAGATGATGTCACCAGGAAGAGAAAATGCAACTGTAGACCTTAGGCTTGAAACACACAACAAACACTTTTAGAAAATGTAGGTAATGTCTCTATGTATTTATTTTAGTGGCTCTACCTTATATAAATTTAAAAACCTGAGCTACAGTGTCTTATGATACACAGATTTTTTTTTTTTTTTGAGAAAGGTCTCGCTGGGTAGCCTCTGCTGGCCTTGAACTCACAGAGATTGGCCTATGTACCACAATTCTTCTTTAGGAAGCCATGTTTTATTAATTTGTTGCATATCCTCCAGTATCTCTTCTTGCAACCTTCTTTTTGCAAAATAAGAATACATCTTTTCTTATTTTTCTCAATTTCATAGGTGAAAAGATTGTATTCCATTTATTCTGCTCTCTACATAGCTTTCTACACCTAAATGTATGGGTGGTTGCTCCCTCTCAGGACACGGGGCCTTTAGTCATTCTTTTTTATGTCTCTGCATACTTTACTACATGTATGAATCACAGTTTACTCAACCAGCCCTGTCTTGGTTAGACATGGGTATTTATACCCTGTCACAATCTCAAAATGAGCAAGCAACTCATATCTGAACTACTTTTACACTGCCACATCTCTTTGTAAATCAAGTAAAATTGTTGGGTGTCTATAATTTTGTAAGAAGTTGATAATTTAATCAAGTAAAAAGAAAAAGACATAACCTTGCTACCAGGAAGTAACTGAAACCCCTTCCTGTGGGTTTTTTTTTTTTTTGATGCACAATTCAGAAATTTATTTTGAGATTTTTTTTTTTTAAAGTGGAAGGTGGGGTGGGCACATTTGTTTCTTGTTTCTCTGCACTTGCTGTCCCTATGACCAGTGACAGAAAACCTAAAGCCCAAATCAAACAAAACAGAGGGAGTTAGGAAAGAATACCATCTGTCAATTGGGGAGGACAGGCGACCATCAGGAAGGACACTAAGAAAATGTGCAAATATTTGTTAAAAACAAGGAATGCCTTCAATTCACTAATGCTTCCCGTTGATGAATTGCCATGGTCTAGCAAATGTCAGTGATAAGGAGGGCCCCTTGCTGCAGAGAGGGTCCTTACTCCAGAAGGTAACGGAGTCATTGGTGTTTTTGTGTGTGGCCCCATTTCTCCCTCGAAATCATGCTATCAAATCAAGTCTTCGCTTCCAACCTGGGCAGCCAGCACGACACGCTGCAGAAGGCTGGCGTGTAGGGCATGCACCCTCAAGTCCCCCTTTAGTATGGATTCCTTAATGTGAATTGGAAGACTTGGCTGAAGTTCTTACAAGGAGGCAGAGGGAAGAGGCAGGAAGCCTCGTGCCTTCTGAGACCACCCTACCCCCTTTGCAACTGCAGATTGCCAATGACAACATCTTTCGGGGAGTGGACCCCCACCAAAGAAAGGACCCTGAGAAAGAAAATAACAGGAAAACCTGGGGTGGGGGGGTGGGACACACGGAGCAAGGGCAAAGCTGAGATGGTATTGTCCGTGAGCGAATGTCTGAAAACTGTGTGGTTGTCTAATATGCTGCTCTATCAACACTGCTGGGCCCTGAAGTCATAGTTCTGAATCCATTTTTTTCCCTTTAGTGTTGTGAGTAGAGGGAGAAACTGTTTTCCCCATGATACAAGCTACTGTCATATGGCTTTCATATCAAATATCTGTTTCCCTTTGTTCCAATTAATTATCTGACCAAATTTATGAGAGGAGGTTAGACTCGAAAACATCAAAGCACCACAAATGTGCGTGACATCTATTGACACTGGCTTGAAAAATGCCAATATAAATACCATATATCAAATTACCATTGTTTCACACCAGGATAAAAAAGGGTGGTGGTGGTGATGGTGGTGATGTTGGGGTGGGACATAGTTATGAGGGAGGAGTAGAACCAGTCTCAAGCAGCCAGGTGGTGACGTTGAAGGTATGTGACCCTATGACCTGGCAGGGAGCTGACCAGAATGGCCATCTGCTAACGTATCTTGGCAGAGGAAGTGGGAGCCAAGAGCAATGGCTGGCGGATGCAAGATCACTGTCAATGG
>NC_034594.1:138642416-138646177 GCF_900095145.1 Mus pahari
TTACCTTATCAACATTCATCCGTTTAAAGGATGCTTGCAGAAGTTTAAAGTTGTGAATATACTCATGCTCCAACTTTGCTTGGAATTTTACTTTCTTCAAACTAATACAGCCCGGGAAGAGCATGTCCATGAACTAGCAATAGGCTGCTCCTGAACAGAGCTGTTCCACTTTTGTGTAGTTTAGAGACACGATGTCATTGACCCATGCAATGATGTCATGCCTGCTCATAGTCTCCTGGGTTATGGAGGTAGAATACACATTGACCGCCATTCCCCAACTGTAGGACCGCTCCCTGCGCACTGTGTGCTTCCGGAAAGGAATGATAGTCCCGTTATCCTGGATGATGTCGTTGTTGTTCTCGCCATTTGGGGACAACATTTGGGTCGGCCGGGGCATTGGCGCTCTCCCCACAGAGGGAACACACGTGGAGGCTGACTGGGGCAGAGGGTTGTGTCTCCCCGCTGCTTGCTGCTCACCCTGTAGCAGTGCTCTCCTGTGTTGCTTTAATATTACAACAATCTCTAACCAGCAGTCTACTATTTAGTTATAGGTTGAGAGGTGGGAGGAGTATAAATATACAACTAGTAAGCAGCAGATGAGTAATGTCAAGAGAGGTTAAAAATGCATGTAGTTTAAGTAAGACTATGTATTTCAGTAACTGTACGTGTATTACTATATTAAATATATATCATTAGATATTAAATTTAAATGTATAAAATTTAAGTCATTTAAATTTAATGACTTGACTTTATTTTCTTTCTTATTAGTACTATGTATAAACACAATACATGTGCTTATGCATATGTGAAGGTAACAGAACAACTCTATGAAGTTGGTTCTCTCCTTTCACCTTTATGTGTATGCCAGAAATGGAACTCCGGTCATTTGGCTTACCCAGCATGCACCTTTACCTGCTGAGCCCATCTTGCTGTCCCAGGTTTATCTACTTTTTAAAATTGCTTCTATACTTTAAATGTACAGTAGGCAAGGTCCATGGTTCAGAGATACCTGAAAAGTATCAGTTATTTCCTCAGTAAGAAAGCTGGTTCAGGAACTGGAGAGATGCCTCAACTGCTTGCTCTTCTGGGGGACACAGTTTGACTCCTTCCACTCATATGGTGGCTCACAGGGAATCTGACACTGTCTTCCAACTGCCTCTGGCACTAAGCACTCAGGTGCACAGATACACATGCAGGCAACTCCTCCATACATAGAAAATTAAAATATTTTTTAAAAATCTAGTAGAAATAAGATTATCAGAAAAAGATGAGGTAAAAGTAATACATAGTTGTGGGGCAATGGGCTATGCACAGGCAGCCTGGTCTCCAGTCGAGCTTAGGTCTTGAACCCCGGTGGGACCCGTGGGTGGTCATTTCCACCTACATGGGACGGAAGGCGTTCAATCATGTTTCCTGGACCCCTGGCTCCTGTCGAAGCTACTGCCCCCACAGCCCCCACAGGGGAGGTCTGTGGCTATCAGTTACACAGACACTGTCCCAAGCTTCTGGCATTCTGGCTAGAGCCCCACAGTTACATGACTATAGCCAGGTATGCTCCTCCCCACAGTTACCTGGCAACAGCAAGATAGCCCAGCCCACTACTATAAGAGGGGTTGCTTGGCCCCACCTCTCTCTCTTTAAGCTTTTACCTTTCTTACTCTNCTTCTTCTTCTTCTTCTTCTTCTTCTCTCTCTCTCTCTCTCTCTCTCTCTCTCTCTCTCTCTCTCTCTCACCCCCTCTCTCCACGTGGCCATGGCTGGCCTCTCTCTCTTTCTACCTTCTCTCCTTTTTTCCTGCCTTTCTATCATAAAGCTCTAAAACCATAGACTGTCTCTGACCATCAAGGCCCACCAGAAGGCCATCCTGTGCTCCAGCCACTGACCTGACCAAGGACTCTCGCCCTTTCCTCCTTTCTTCCCTGGGCCAAGTGCCACCCGGGGGTCCCTATTCTGTTCTCAACTCCTCCAGAGTATCCAGTGTGGGATGCCAGAGGCTGAGAACCTGGTACCTGGGGCTGCCCCTTGTCCACCACCTGCCGTGTGGGGTCAGTGACTTAACACAGCCAAATGCTCACCCAAGGCCTCGTGGAAAGCGTGTGCATTCCTCCCGCGTCTGCCCACCCAGAGCACCGGATCGCTGGTGGGACGTGGGTTCTCTCCCACTTTCCTCTTTCCCCGACACCCATGGCCCCGCACACAGTAAAGGCTAAACCACTAATACCTTGACAGGAGCAGTTGGTCACACTGGTCCACAGTCAGGAAGCAGAGTGGGCTAGATGTCACTGTTTCTTTTCCTTTCTCCTTCTCTTCAGTCTAGGCCTTACCCATGAAAAGGTGCCGCCCACAGTTAGTATGGACTTTCTTACCTCAACCCAATCAAGAAAATCCATTAGAGGCATACCCAGAGGCTAACCTACTCTATACACTCCCACATAGCCATGCCCAGACACTCTTTTGCTAGATGATTCTAGATCTTGTCAAGTTGCTAACCTATATGTACTATCACCGTCTCTTAGAGAGTTTAGCATGAAAAGAGAATTTCCACCCATTCTGGAAAATTGAACTACAATGCTGTAGAAAATAGATCAACAGGCCTCACCAAAAACATCAGCAGTGCTTCAGGCTGGGTATATATTGTGGGTGCTGTGGGAAACTGATTAGACTTGAGGAGGAAACAGTTAACTGGAACAGTTAGCTGTGAATGATGACATCAACCACACCTGAGGTTATCCCGTGTCCTGCATTGGTGATTTAGCCTCATGCAAAGCACAGGAGCATCCTGTGCTTCAGGGTCTTCCACTGTACAGTGGAGATCACATTGTCTGTTCAGTACTTCTATTCTTGCCAGTAGCTATAAGATCACCTGAGGCATCTAAGATTTCACCAGAACGACCATAGGCCCAGTAAGTAGGCAGGGCAAGATTTGGTGATGGAAGAGACATACAAGTAGTAATAGGAAGAAAACTGGCAGATGTCTATGGGACTTTTGTTCTTCTATTTTCATAGTTCCATAGATTTCATATCTAGAGAGGAAAAAAAGGTCCTTCCTTAAAGACAGTTCTAGTCGATTGAGTAGTCCTAGTGTGGGTTAAGTTCATACCACTCAGTACATGCAGATTAGAAAGCTCCGAGCAGATGCATCTAACTCCTAACTGCGATCCTAGTTGTTGGTGGGGCATAGTTCAGAGCCAGGGAGTAAAGGTAAGTGAAAACTTGGAAACAAGCAGCAGTCCAGTTGAATGGTTGCAAGGTCCTCAAGTTGTACATGCAGCATGATGTCCAATACCTGCAATTCCAGACTTTGAGACATAGAGGAAGGAGGATAAAAAGTTCAGGGCCAGCCAGTTCACTACATAGCAAGTTTGATGCCAGCCTGAGCTACATAAGATCCTGCCTCAGGATCCCGTTTCTGGTTCCAGTCGTCCGGCACCTTTCCCGCCCGAGGAGGGGTGTCCACCCGGGAGGAGTCTCAAGGTCTGAGCCGGCAGGAGAGCCATCTTTGCTCTGGTTCGCTTGGGCTCCAGTCAGCGCTAGCAAGAGTGTGGACCCCAGAAGCTACACAGCTTCTGGACAGACAGAAGCAACCTAACTTCTGGGACAGACCCTGTTTCGGGCTCCAGAAATGTAGGCACCTTCCTTGCCACCTGTGAGGGCTCTGTCTGCCAGAGCAGGTGAGAGAGGCATGTTGTGTCCAGGGTGCCTCAGTGGCTAGTCTGTGCAGGTGAGTGAATAAACTGCAGAGGCAACACATCTTCTGGGACA
>NC_034594.1:138653211-138664878 GCF_900095145.1 Mus pahari
GAGAGGCCCCTTGGTCTTGTAAACTTTATATGACCCAGCACAGGGGAACGCCAGGGCCAAGAAGTGAGAGTGGGTGGGTAGGGGAGCAGGGGCGGGGGGGGATATAGGGAACTTTCAGGATAGCATTTGAAATATAAATAAAGAAAATAATAATAAATTAATTAATTAAAAAAAAAGATCCTGCCTCAACAAAACACAAACACACAGATGTATAAAAGGGGAACCCTAGTACCAGGCTGATGGTAGTACCTGTAATCCCAGCCTGGCAGGAGGCTGAGGCAGGAGGATCATGTGTCAGGAGTAGCCTGGGCAGTAAGAACAAGAACCCCAAAGTCAAAAAAGCAGAGGGATAGGCTGTAGGCATTGGAAAAGCAGTGAATAAGAGTACTTACTCCATACTCTTTAAGGACCAGTTTGCTTCCCAGCTGGCACATAACAAATCCAGCCATCACAGTTACCCCAGCTCCAGAGGAATGCAGGCAGAAACGAAGATCTCTGGGGCTTACTAGAATCCAACAAAGCTGAGAAAACAAGAGCCCTAGATTCAGAGATAGATGCCACCTCAAAGGAGAATCCCACAGGACCAGTGGAGAATGATGGGGCAGGGTGGGTGGGGAGGCATTGTGGCTGGAGTGAGGAACTGCAAACTAAGGGCAGAGGTACTGGTCCAATGTGTAGGGATCTAGGGTAGAGAAGTACTCTTTTTCTCATTTAGGTCTTATATCATCCTTGGAAAGGATTGTGTCAAAAGCATGATGATCAGAGGAACTAAGGCTCAGAGAAATTTAGCGACTTGCCTAAAATCACTTAGGGGCTACAATTTGAATGCAGAACCACTGACATCAGCTTTTCTCACATAAGAGACTGCCCCGCCTTCTTTGCCTTCTCACAAGAGAGAGAAACTAGTATTTCTCATTGCCAGATAGTCCTGATTGCTATTTACTTTCTCATCTATTTCATATTATGATAATGTTTTCCTGGAATTGGATGATATAATACTAGAAATTGAAGATGTTTATTCGCTACAAAGATTACATATGCAGGCTTCCTGTCATAATCAAGGGAAGTTGCTCACATCATTTATGATTTCCAGTCTTCTCTGTAGATGATAATGCTTATTTTAGGAATCTGGTTTTACTAAGCCTGCTGCTCTTCCAAAGGAAAGTAGGTGATGGGGGAAGAGGGGGCAGTCACATACCCTTCTGATATTTATTGAGTCTGGAGTCCACCTTAAATTTGTTTGCTGGGAAATACTGCATGTGATGAATGATGTAGTATTTAAATGATGCTGTGGATGTTTTCCTTTGTAATAAAGCAAATTACTCTAACAAAACTATTTTGTTTCATTTCTTCATACAAAATTCATGTTTGAAATCCATCTGGGCCCTAAAACTTTAAATTTCCATAACAAGTTTTATGCATTATTAAATTTTATGCAGTACTGCATTATGCTTTTGAAATTGATTGTACAATCTAATTAATTCAGAATATTAACTACAATTTCCATAAAATGAATAGGATAATGTTGATGGGGGTGAGATGGAGGGCTTAAGATCATCTTTAACCCCTCTCTCCAGCATCCCAATTATGTGTATACTAAAAACAGCTTCTTTGGAAGTCCCCTAACCAGTTTGGGGAAACAGCCAAGATCAAGCATTAATTTAAAATACTTCCAAATAGACAACTATTAAAAGAGTTCTGTTTTATTCTCATGCAAACATTTCCAACTTTCTGTCCAAAGTTAAAGCACCATTTTTAAAATTTGTTTGTTTCACTTCTGTTAGCCAGAATTTTCATGAGCCATGAGATTTCTTACTCCAAAGTAGATAAATTATCAAATTAAAAGTATGATGAAGGTAAATATACTCCTAGAGCCTGCCACCCTGGGAAGCCAAACACATCTGTGGCAGCCTTGAAACAACAGAAGACGGCAAAGTGTCAGAATGAGAACATCTCAGAAACCATGGAGTCAGGGCTATTTATCCCAGAGAAAGCAACCTATAGAGTCAGCAGGGCAGGCATCCTTACATCTCAGTTACAAAACATGATCGATGCTCATGGTAACTTGGAGAAAAGGGAACAATTGAATTCATACTTCCCCAACACAAACCTCTATTTTAAAAAGTAATAAACTATTGTATTAAATATTTTAAATCTGAAATAACTGTTTAAATGACTTGGAGAAATTGACCTAGCTAGAATATCAATTTTCTTATATTGCAAAGCAAGTAAGATTATTATATATTAGAACTGAATCTTTTCTCTACAGACAAATAAACTAAATAACCTGTGTTGGTATCAACCCAGATGCCTCAAGACTCAGATAAACTCTGGACACAAACGAGGTCAAACCACCAACAACAACTCAAAAGCTTTTACTCACAACACCTGTCCATGTTGCTATAAAACATCAGCACATCCCCGTGCCCATTACCACAACACCTATCCATGTTGCTATATAACATCAGCACACACCAGTGCCCATTCAAGATTGCCGTTTGTGTTCCACTGTAGAGAGCCACCTGTTGTTTCTGACAGTCACAGGTTCCTCCTGGGACTATCTCAGCCACAAACCCTGTGTCATAGCAAACAGCTTCAGGACGCCTTGAAATCTTGCCATGATGACTAGCCGGATGAGAAAAGGATATCTTTACCACTGTGTTGAAAACTGTCTCCTGGTCAAAAGATCAGTTTATGACTAAAATTTCCAAGTACTTCAAGAAAACTTCTGGATTTTTTTTTTCACCTTCAATAACACCCATGTATTTTTCTCACAGTTTTTCCCCCAAAACCATGGCAACCCGGAGACCCAGCTCTCTGCTCCATGTTTGCAAAGGCTGAATGAAAGTGTGTGTCAGCCAGCCTCTCTCTCTCTCTCTCTCTCTCTCTCTCTCTCTCTGTATGTGTGTGTGTGTGTGTGTTTAAATTATTAACTCCTATGCCCCTTCAGATCTGAAGGATCAAGAGCCATTCTGTATGTTTATTTATTTCAGGTTTATTATTTTAAGATATTTTCACTGATTTATTTATTAATTTATTAATTTATGTGTGTGTGCCTCTGTGTGTGTGTGTGTGTGTGTGTGTGTGTCTGTGTGTGTGTCTCTGTGTGTACATGGGTTCATAGGTGTCACAGCACTTGTGGAGGTCAAAGGATAACTTTCAGGAATGAGTTCTCTCCTTCCAGCATGTAGATTCTGGTAACTGAACTCAGACCATTACGCTTAGCAACAATGCCTATACCCATTAATCCATCTTGCCAGCCCTACTTTTGTTATTTTTAATTATGTGTGTGTCTATGTGTGTTTATGTAATGGAGGTGTTTTCAGAGATCAGAGGCATTGGATTATCCTGGCTAAAAGTTACATACATTGATGTGATCTTAGAGGAAAAACCCTTCAACCTTTCAACGTACAATATAAAGCAACTGTAGAGTTTTCATATACAACTTTTATTATATCAAGTTACATTTCTCCTGTGCCTAGTTTGTTTAGAGTTTTTAATCACAAGAGAATGGTGAATTTTGTCAAATGGTTTTTTTTCTTCATCAACTGAGAAGTATATATTTTTTGTCTTTTTGATTCAGTCTGGTTAGTCTCTATGTTTCTAGAAATTTGTCAATTCCTTTTAGTTTTGCTATTTTTTTGACATATAGCTGTTTATAGTGGTCTCTTCTAATTCTTGCATTTCAGTGGTATCAGTTGTAATCACTTCTTTTGTGATTGTATTTGATATTCTCTCCTTCCCTCCCTCCCTCCCTCCTCCCTCCCTCTCCTTCTCTCCACATCTCTGAGGAAGAATTTATTCGGGGTACCAGTTTGAGTGGACACAGTGGACAAGACATGGCAATATGGTCCCATGACAGCAGGACCATAAGGCGATTTGCTTGTTACAACTCAGTGGGCTAAGGCACAGAACAGACCTTAGCCTGGCCGAGAGTTTGTCTTATTTTGTAATCTACTCAGAGAACCACCTCCTAGTTCCACTAATTTCCTGGTTTCTTTCTAGCCTCTGTTTCATTTATTTCCATTCTGATCTTTATTGTTTTTGTTACTTGTACTGATTTTGGTCTTAGACATTTTGTAACTCCTTGAAGTGTGACATTAAGCTATATATTTGAGCTACTTTGCTGTTTCCTTTCCCTTGCCCACCCCCTCCTAAGCAATGCCTTTGGTTTTATTTCTGGGATGGAAAGTAGAACAGAACCAGAAAGGGGGCAAGGGAGATTTAAAAACAGAGCTCCAAGTTGGAAACTGGATCTTTTTATGAAATCAGCCAAAAGTCTTGGAGATGTTTACAAAGGTCTATGGATTATGTAACTCTGAGGTGAAAACTACATTGTCATCTATATTAATGATGCCTCTGGAACTGTGCAAAATTGTGCCTCAGGAAGAGAGTTAAAAATACATTCTACTTATACCAGCTTCTGCCTTTTTGAGTTTGGCACCTCTATTTGAAACTTTATGCTTTAGCACAAAGATCAAAGTCCACAGAAAGACAGGAAGCCGATGTCTCCTCGCCACACTGCTTGGTTTTAGTTGATATCAGAATAGGAAGGGTTCAGAGGATGTTGAAAACCAGAATTGCAGCAGCAGCTCTCCCACCTCCTAAAATAGCACAGAAGAGTGTGTTTCCTGCAGCAGTCCAGTATGGACAAGATGATTAAAAAAAGAAGGTCTGGCCAGGCATGGTGGCTCACACCTTTAATCCTAGAACTCAGGAGGCAGAGGCAGGGGTATTCTCAGTGAGTTTGAGGCCAGCCTGATCTACATAGTGAGTTCAAAGGCAATCAAAGCAACAGAGATTCTGTCTCAAAAAAAAAGAAAAGAAGAAAGAAAGAAAGAAAGAAAGAAAGAAGGAAGGAAGGAAGGAAGGAAGGAAGGAAGGAAAGAAAGAAAGAAAGAAAGAAAGAAAGAAAGAAAGAAAGAAAGAAAGAAAGGAAAAGAAATGAAGGGAGGGAGGGAGGGAAGGTCTGTTGAGTGAACAGTAAGAGAGTAGAGAACTAATTTACTTATGATGATGGCTTGAATTCCCCCAAAGCTTCTCTATGAAGCTAGTTGCATTAAATCTACATGGGGCAGAGCTTCAACTATTCTTTCATTTACTCAGTAGCATCAATGAACATTTCTGTGTGTCTTCTGTCTTAACAACCATCAGTGGCCGTGATTTACGATTTTTATTGTTGTTATTTGACAGTGAGTTTTCTTTTAAGGAAACTACCAAGTCATTTTTAAAATTTATTTGTGCAGAATACATAGTCATTCATGTGCAGGTGCACATATGTGTGTAGTCACATGTACATGTGCATGCTTGTGCATGTGGAAACTAGAGGTCAACTTCAGGTTTTGTTCTTGGATTTTGTCAGTGTGGGCTCTGAAGGTCAAACCCAAGTGTTCATGCTTTCACTTTAATGACCGAGGAATCTCCCTAACTCACAAAATCATTTTTACTGCTACAGGCTCACCACTTCATTGGTCACTTGTGTCAATCCCAAGTATGCTTCATACTTACCTTCTCTTTTGTTGGCCAGAGATGGAGGCTAGATACAGCCATTTGTTTTCCAGCCTAATGTGACATTTTGTTCCAATTATTGGCAGTTGAGCTAAGAACAGGGTTTCAGAAGGTTCAGCATTGGATCTTCTGGAGCTGGAATTGTAGGTGGTCCTGAGCTGCCTGATGTAGGCGCCGAAAACCTAGCTCAGGTCCTCCACAAGAGCAGCTTGTGCTCTTAACCACAGAGCCATCTCTCTAGCCCTCAAGGTATTTTTAAATCCCCACCACCACCCCGTGTATGTGTGTGCCTGTGTGTCTGTGTGTGTTATTAGGAATCAAACACAGAGATGCCAGCTAAAATACTCTAACACCTGAGAGAGGATCCCAAGCTTTAAATTTCAGGATTTCTTCTTTGGTCCATTGCTGTTTCAGAGGCATCTTGCTTAATTTTAATGTCTTTGTGAATGTTTTAAATTTTCTACTCAAGTGGATTTCCAGTTTCCTTCCATTTTAGTCAGAAAATATATTTGGTATTATTGCAGTCTTCTTAATTTGGTCTACACAGAGAATTCCAGGACAGCCAGACTACACAGAGAGAGACCATATTTCAAGAAAGAAAGTAAAAGGGGGGAAGAAAGAAAAGAGAAGGGGAGGGGAGGGAAGAAAGTGAAAGTTGAGCAAACAATAAGAGAAGAGACATCTACTGTGCAGTGGTGTAGACTCTAATTCACTTACGGTGGTGGCTTGAATGAGGCCTTATTTTGTGATCTCAAATTTTATGCTAGAAACTTCATATTTGATTTGTTTATGTTCATGTTAAGTAATTGCTTATAGCCCGAACTGTGTTTAGTATACTTGTCTTTTTAGATCTTATGCTAGAGTTAAGAATCATTTAGTGCCATTTTATGGCATTAAGTGTTTTCTGAATTCAACTATGTAATTTATCATATGTTTCATATTTTTACTTATTGTTCTCCTGTTTCTTTTCAAATAATTCATTTAGCTTCTCTTGTACTACTAAAACAATGAAATTCCTCAGAATATGTTTGCCTCTGGAGTATCTTAAAGTGGGCATACTTTTTTTTTTTTTTTAGATATTTTCTTTATTTACATTTCAAATGTTATCCCCTTTCCTAGTTTCCCCTCCAAAAATTCCCTATGCCCTCCCCCCCCCCACCCCCTGCTTACCAACCCACCCACTTCCACTTCCTGGCCCTGGCATTCCTCTATACTGGGGCATAGAACCTTCACAGGACCAAGGGCCTCTCTTCCTATTGGTGACCAACTAGGCCATCCTCGGCTACATATACAGATAGAGCCATGAGTCCAACAATGTGTTTTCTTTGATTGGTGGTTTAGCCCCAGGTAGCTCTGGGGATACTGGTTAGTTCATAGTGTTGTTCCTCCTATGGGGCTGCAAACCCCTTCTGCTCCTTGGATACTTTCTCTAGCTCCTTCATTGGGGACCCTGTGCTCCGTCCAATGGATGGCTNTGAGCATCCACTTCTGTATTTGTCAGGCACTTGTAGAGCCTCTCAGGAGACAGCTATAGCAGGCTCCTGTCAGCAAGTTCTTGTTTGGCATCCACAATAGTATCTGGTTTGGTGGTTGTTTATGGGATGGATCCCCAGGTGGGGTAGTCTCTGGATGGTTGTTCCTTCAGTCTCTGCTCCACACTTTGTCTCTGTAACTCCTTCCATGGGTATTTTGTTTCCCCCTTCTAAGAAGGATCAAAGTATCCACAGTTTGGTCTTCCTTCTCCTTGAGTTTCATATGTTTTGTAAATTGTATCTTGAGTCTTTCCATTTCTAAAGGACAGCTTTGCTGGGTATAGTATTCTTGGTTTTTGTTTTGTCATGTTTTGCTTTGTTTTGTTTTGTTTTGGTTTGTTCTTCTTTTAAAACATTGAATATGTTATTTCACCCTTCTGGATTGCTAAATTTCTGTTGAGAAGTACACAGATAAACTATATGTGATGAGTTCCTATCCTCCTCTTCCTTTCTAGTCTCTCTTTGCCTGTGCCTTTCCATAGTTAACTATAATGTGTTCCAGTTTTCTACCTCTTTACCTCTGTCTCCTTTGAGTACTTCCCCATATTTATACATTTGGTAATATGCCATACATAAATTCTTTAAGGTTTTATCACCCTTCAATTTATTTTCTTTTTATTCTCCTAGGTGCTTGTTTCAAATATTTGATCTTTTGTTCACTAATTTTTCCTTCATCACAGTTGAGTCTACTCCTGAAACTTTTTGATGGGTTTCCCAGACTAGTAGGTCTTTCAGTGTTGGGATGTTTGCTTCGTTTTATTTTTATTAAACACAATTTATTAAGTTTTCCATTGTGTTCTTTCATTGTTTTCCTATTTCATTTAGTTGTCTTGCATCCCACTGAGCTCAAGATCATTATTTTTAATTACCTTTCAGACAGTTTGTGCATTTCCATTTCTTCGGGATCAGTAATCAGAGCTTCGTAACTTTCTCTGGGCGTCTGGTATTTGCTGCCTCATTATCCGTGTAGCTCTGCACTGGTGCCTGCACATCTGAAGGACCAGCCCCTCTTTCACTCTGTAATTACTGTTTTCAGAAAGTTAAAGGTTTGTTTTTGTTAAACTTCTGGGCTTACAGGATTGCCTCTGGGATCACTATTGAGAGACTTGGATCCAAGTCAAGTCAGTGATGTTGGCTATGGTGAAGACTACAGTTGGCAGATATATTCCCAAGGGGCTCTAGTCGGTTTATATGCTTTAGTCTTGAGACAGGTTCTTTTAAGACCTTGATAGGTAGGATAGTGTTATAATGAGGGTCCCCCTAAGGAACAGTGAGCTTGTGGTGGTTTGAATATGCTGGCCCAGGAAGTGGCACTATTAGGAGGTGTGGCCTTGTTGGAGGAAGTGTGTCACTGTGGGTGTGGGCTTTGAGAACCTCCTCCTAGCCATGTGGGAGATAGTCTTCGGTTTGTCTTCAGAACAGGATGTAGAACTCTCAGCTCCTCCAGCGCAATGCCTGCCTGGACGCTGCCATGTTTCCCACTTTGATGATAATGAACTGAGCCTCAGAATCTGTAGACCAGCCCCAATTGAATGTTGTCCTTTCTAAGAGTTGCATTGGTCATGGTGTCTCTTCCCAGCAATAGAAACCCTAACGAGACAGAACTTGTCACTAAGCATTGTCTCAGTTTTGAGTCTTCTGGGTCACCTGCAGGGAACCCCATTAGAATGTCGGATGGGTTTCTAGGTTGGCCATACTGTCATGTTAGAGATGGCCCAGCACTGATCCCGTGGCTGAGATAGGCGCTGGAACTAAGACACAGAAAGACCATGTAGCTGACTGGGAATGGTTGACTACCACTGTCCAACATCAACAGAGACATATGTCACTAGTAGGGGAAAGTTTGACATTTGAAGAATGGCTTCTGCTGAATGTATATCACTGTTGACTATTATATAGTTAAAAATGTTAAATTGAGCCATTACTGTAACTTGAGAACTGTCTGTAAGGAAAACAAATTTGCATACATGAAGAAGATAAAGTGAGAATGGTGATAGGGAAGAAGGATATAGATATAGTTAAAGTTATAGTTTTTTTTAAAATCTCATCTTTGAGGGTAGAAATGGAAGCATTTAGTCAGGCATTAGAAATCTCCCATTTGAAGTGTGCAGGACCCTGATATAGGTCTTTCTGAAAAGTGTTACATATACATTTTCAGAGGAATTCACAGAAATTTATTCT
Source organism: Mus pahari (assembly GCF_900095145.1). Taxonomy (NCBI): domain Eukaryota; kingdom Metazoa; phylum Chordata; class Mammalia; order Rodentia; family Muridae; genus Mus; species Mus pahari. Next base: position 138,662,433 of record NC_034594.1, read on the forward strand.
ACATGATCAGATACTGTGTATATATGACAGAACAGATGTTAGCAAGAGTAGAAGTATATTATTTTGCTTCATGACATTTTTACTTATTCAAAGTTATTCATATAGAATCAACTGTTGAGTTATTGGTCCCTTGAAATTTTCTAACGGTTTTAAATGAAAATAAAATTGCATCTCATAAATGATAAAGACAGTGACTGTCTTAGTCAGGGTTTCTATTCCTGCACAAACATCATAACCAAGAAGCAGTTTGGGGAGGAAAGGGTTTATTTGGCTTACATTTCCATACTGCTGTTGATCACCAAAGGATAAAGGACTGGAANACCAAAGGATAAAGGACTGGAATTCAAGCAGGTCAGAAAGCAGGAGCTGATGCAGAGGCCATGGAGGGATGTTCTTTACTGGCTTGCCTCCCCTGGCTTGCTCAGCCTGCTCTCTTATAGAACCCAAGATTACCAGCCCAGAGATGGTCCCACCCACAAGGGGCCCTCCCCTCTTGGTCACTAATTGAGAAAATGCCCTGCAGCTGGATCTCATGGAGGCATCTCCCCAACTGAAGCTCCTTTCTCTGTGATAATTCCAGCTGTGTCAAGTTGACACAAAATTAGCCAGTACAGTGACTCTCACATAGAGAGAGTCACTCATCTCTTGTGGTGAAAAAAAAAATACTACACTGAAAACCTTTCCTGACTCTTAAGGAAGGTTCACACATCATTTGGTTAAGTAGAGAATTAATCAAAAGTCCTTAAATGCTTGTCTTAAACTATATTTTAGTAGGACAATGTATGAATCTGTACTGTTAATTTCATGTCTAGGTTCTTCAACAGTTCACTTCCTAGATGAAGAAACTGAAGCTCACAGAGGTTGAGTGACCAACTGAGATTCACAGGTTAAAATCAAGTTTCACATCTGAGTCTGTACATCTCCCTACAGAAAGAACTCTGTAGTCTGCCCAAGGTAGTGCTTACACTGTATCTTGAAAAGGCTTGCACAATGTGCACTTGCTTAAAAAACACACAGTGCTGTCAGAATAATAATTGTAGGTAGTACTGGCAAGATACATATTAGTCAGCACCCCATCTAGTTTGTACAAATTTGTTTTATCTGTCTAACTAGAATAATAGAAGCAATAGTAACACTTCAAATGCATAAAATAGCAAACACTTTGCAATAGGTTTTTAGCTTTAGTATCAAGTCTGGTGACTGGATGTGGCTGGTGGAAATGTAGTTCTGAAAAAAAATTCTGTGGTATATTCCAGGATCCATCCATACCAATCAGGTCTATGAATGAGTAAGTGTCTTATGTATGGTCATATAAATGGGCAAACTAAGACCAAAACTCAGATTCCCTTCAATCTATTGTCATTGCAGTAAGACTACATTATATAGGGAGATATTAATACTTTGGTTTAGCATTCAAAGACACTAGAGTTGATTATAAAGTTCCGAGCTCAATAATGTTCACAGCAAAACTGGATGTTTTATACAACACAATGGAAATAAAATTTACTGCAGCTATGAACAGGCATGAGAAAAAGGCCTGACATAGGAGTGCCATAGAGTATATATATTACAAAGATGAGATAAAGACATGCTGAGCAATCCTCGGCTGAGTTGTTACATTACCTGGCTGATTGTAATTTCTGGAAAAATCTAAGCTCAACACTATTTCAATGGCTGGAGAGATGGTTCAATTATTAAGAGCAGTTACTGCTCACGCAAAGAATAACAATTTGGTTCTCAGAATGCAGTTCACAACTGTCTGTATCTCCATTTCAGGAGATCTAATGCCTTCTGGCCTTTACAAGCACCTGCATACACATGCTGCACAGAAACTAATGCAGGTACATAGACATACACATAAACTGAGAATAAATAATTTTTTAAATCCTCTATTGCAAAGGCCAAGAAAATTTGGATAGTTCCGGTATGATATCAATCATGACATAAACCGGGCATGAGGTCCAAGTCATTAACCTCAGCATTTGGAAGGCAGAGAGACAGGTGGATCTCCGTGAGTTCAAGGCCAGCTTGGTCTAAGTAGTGAGTTCCAGGCCAACCAAAGCTACACAGTGAGAGCCTGTTCAAACAAGCAATCGTGGTATGAAACATCAAGCTTTCATGATAGCACAGAAATAATTATCACCTAGCTTTAGCTAATATTGAATCTCCCGCTTATGGTGGACACACATTCAGCTTTTGGAAAATTTTTATTAGTATACTCTGTATGCAAATCAGTATTAAAATGTAAGACAAGATTAGTAATTAATAGGTAAGCAGTGAGATAAAATGGCCTTTGAGAATGATAGAAAAGAAAGAAAGAGAGAAAAAGAGAGGAGAGAGAGAGAGAGAGAGAGAGAGAGAGAGAGATAAGAAAGGGCAGTGGTGGTGCACACCTTTAATCCCAGCACTTGGGAGGCAGAGGCAGGTGGATTTCTGAGTTTGAGGC
>NC_034594.1:138664928-138676497 GCF_900095145.1 Mus pahari
AGAGAGAGAGAGAGAGAGAGAGAGAGAGAGAGAGAGAGAGAGAATAATAAATCTATCTGGTTCTTAGAGCTTATTCAGAGTAACCGCTACAAAATCATTTTGTGGTATAAACTGTGCAGAGTATCTAGGTAGAAAATAGACTGTACTGTCCCCAATGTAGGTCAGAGGTTCAGACACTGCAGCCACACTCTTCTTAGTTGGTAGTGTTATCTTTGAATACAAAAAGGCAAGAAGGTACATATTATTCAGTCAGCTGTGGCCATCAAAGGCCAAACATCTTTTTCTTCCAGCTGGAGTCACCTGCCCAACTACACAAAACCCAGGACTCAGGACAGCTGAGTGGCAGGGCCCTCCACCCCACTACTTAGCCCGAGTCACCTCTGAGAGAACAGACAGGGGTTCTTACGGCTTTACACTCTGCCTTTGTTGGCTGTTTCCTAGGTGACAAAGTGTTCTGTCCTCTGCTGTAAATAAAGGCAGGAGCAAAGCTAAGGATCTGACCCTTTCCTCCTCCGCTGTCAGCCTCCGTCCAGTTCAGCTGCATGCTCCTTGGGAGACAGTATGGGAAACCCTGTTTCCTAGACTTGTGCTGTTCTTTAAAAAAACTTTTTTTTGGTGTGTTTTATGTACATGTAGAACTTTATATCAGTTGCAGAGCTTTGCAGCTAATGATTCAGAGTCCTCCTGGTCTCACGCCTACTGCATTCCAAAATACTTTCTAAGAAGAAGAGGAACATACTTGAAAACTGTTGGAGGTTGTATTATATGTCCTTTATTAGTCACCAAGTATCCCCATGGTAGGATTCTGTTTTCCCAAGCTATTGACACGCGAGTTTGCCTGTGACAGGTTTTGGCCAGAAGTATTATCAGAAGTGACATGTGCCATAACTGCTTAAAGGTTAAGAGTAACTCTCACGGGTCTGCCGTTGTTCTGCCCGCTCTGTACCCCCATCTCGAGGACACAACAGTCTAGGTTGTGGGTGCCCTTGGATCTCAAGTGAGGAAGATGTCCGAAGCATGGCCACAACACACTGAAGATGGCTTGCAATAGAAGTGAGAAATAAAGCTCTGTGGATACAAGTCTCCAATCACTGGGTCTGCTCTCACAGTGGCACATGACCTCTGTTCTGTGCTGTAGCAAAACCAGGCAATCATTTTCCAGCACTGTACCTGTTCCTTCCACCTTGCTCCATCCACACTGTGCTTAGCCTTCTTCTCCTTGCTCCCAAGGTCAAAGGTCATCCCACTCAGCCTTTGTAAAGTTTCCCTTCCCATCTGTCCAACTCGAGTATGCATTCTGATCTTGCAGTCTATGGTGCGTTTAGCCCTTTGCACACAACCCTGGTCCTAATTATCTTCCTGTACACATACTTCACTCTCTCACAAGCCCAGTGAAGCAGAAACCATAACTGATACTTGGTGTCATGCTTGTTGCATGGCAGACATGGAAAGCACAGATGAATGTTGTTTTCCTACCAGTGGTGTGTTGGTTTAGATGAATACCCATGGTCAATTATCTCCTTCTTAAGTTCTTGAAAACAAAGACTAAAACTCAGAAGGAGCCAAATTGTAGGCATTTCATGGCCTAGTCTTGTCATAGCACAGCTCATTACAGGCACACGCTGAGATTTGAAAGTTGAACATACCACTCCTGATAATGCCTAGGATCCTCTGTGAATTAAATACTGTTTGTTGTGATGTGTGCAGCTAAGCAAATAATGTCAGAATTTATCAAATTCACCTGAGATAGAATTAGACTGTAGCCATCCTATTAAGACCTTTTACAACTTATTTAAAGCCCCAACAACCACAAGGAGTTGCAGCATCTTCTATAACTCTTATAGAAGAAATTTTGATTTTTAATTGTTTTTAATGTGTATGGGTGTTCTGCCTGTATGTGTGGCTGTACACCAAGTACATGCCTGGTGCCCACAGAGACCAGAAGAGGGCATAAGATCCTCTGGAAATGGAGTTACAGTCGTGAGCTGCCACGTGAGAGCTGGGAATCAAACCTGGGTCCTCTGGTGGTACAGCCAATGCTCTTAACCATCTCTCCAGCCCTAAGAAAGTTAATTTTGTGAGTTCCTGGGATGGCTGCTCAAGAGGCATCCCATTGTGTGCCATAAGCACGCAGTGTTTTAGTGAGCTTCAGGGGAAGTTTGAGTGAACACATGAACTGATGTCGTATTCTGAAGTTTCTTCATCTTAAAAAGATTTAGTTTCCTTTCAATGCCCATATTTCTTTAGCCTCAATAATGTTATTACTTTTAATGTATTCTGGTTTTGTTTTTGTTCTGTTTTGTTGAGACAGGGTCTCATTTCTTCCAGGCTGGCCTCAAATTCACTGGGTAGCAGAGAATGGCCTTGAATTGTTGCTCTCTTGCCTGTCTGCTCCCAGTGCCGGGGTTATAAGCACGTGCGACCACACCCACTGTTGTGTGGTGCTGAGCATGGAGCCCCTGGCTTCCCGCATGCTATGCAAACGCTTTGCCCATGGAGCTGCATCTCCAAGCCTAAAGCATTCTATTCTAATGATCCTTTTCCTTTTTCTAAAATCCTAATTTAAACTTTAGGAAAGTCTAGGTTTTAATTATCAAGTCCTTGGGTAAATGTTTTTTATACAGTATTTTTAGAGTAAATTATTCAGTACCTATGTGAAAGGGAGCCAGATAGCACCCAAAGGTATTAAAGCAATTCCTATAGGACATGAGGCCAGTTCTGCGCTAGGACAAATCACTTGGAAGCAAAGCAGCTGAAATTAATTCAAACAACCCCTCCTGCCATGCTTTTGTCTGACATTTCTTTCAGATGCCAATATGCACCCCACTTTGTCAAAAGAGATAAATCCAAGCTGCTGGTATTTTACAGCTTTAAAACCATATGGCTATGTGTTTAGGATGTTCTAAGACACCCCGATTTCATGTGATTTTAACATTTTAATAAAATCTATTTGTTAAATGTATAACCAAATATGAAACTGTTCTATATAATCATGAGATTCTATGTAGTTAAATTCATAAGTTAAAAAAAAAACTCTATTATCCTGCAGCTCAAGCCAACCAAGCACTTATGGACTATGCTTCTCTGTCCCTACAGTAGTGGAAATATGTCATAGCCCTTACTCTCAAGAATCTTAGGAAATAAACAATAAAGTACTACTCACTGGCTCACCTATAACAACCAAAATATGTCTCAACAAAAGGGAGCAGTGATTGACTTTAATATGGAAGTAGTGCAGTGTGTGGGGGCTTCCGGAAGAGGTGACAATCTGGGCTTGGGCCTTGATGGTTAAGTAGGAGTCTACGGGATACACTAGAAGATTAAGCTTGATGTTCTGAGCAGAAGCACAGCCCTGTACGTCCTTAATTTCTTAAGAAAATAGGAGTATCCTGTGAGAGAAGCAGAGCCAATGTCTAAGGAAGCATTGGTTTAGTGATGCCGTGGTCTGGAAGACTGAATTATCCTTAGGGCTTGAAATATTTCTCTAGGTCTCAGGAAGACATTTTCTGAGCAGGCAGAGTTTGGTTTATTTAAAACTGTGTAAAAGTCATCTTTTGGATGTTACCGTATTGACAACTCTTTTCTCAGTATTATCTCAGACTGATCACTTCTAAACATTCAAAGATATCTCTGGAGACATTTGTCTTAATATGATCTCTGTTATTATAGTCAAATTCCTTAGACTGGGTCACTTACGAAGAAGAGAGGTTGGTTTTGGCCCATTGTCCTGGAGGCTAGAATTTGGTATTGATTGGAGCTCATACTGGTGAAAATCAGAAGGGTGAACAGGCACACGCAGAAGAGAAAAAAACATGGGTTGGACTGTGTAGTGGCTATTCCTGATTGTCAACTTGACTATATCTGGAATGAACTACAATCCAGAATTGGAAGGCTCACCAGTGATCCTAATCTTGAGGCTGGGAGATACAAGTTTCTGACCTGGATCTTTGCATGGAGATGTTGAGGCATAGTGGCTATGAATTCTAGAAGATTAAGACAGGGAGATCTGTGAGTTCGAGGTCATCTGGGATTAAAGGCGTGGTGGCACACACCTTTAATCTGGGCTACACTTTCTGCTGGAGACCTACATAAGGAAATTGGAAGAAGGAAGATTAACTTTCTTCTTTGACTGCTTGACTTGTAGGACTGAGCAACAGCTAGATCTTGGACTTCCATTCACAGCTGCTGCTGACCATTGTTGGGAGTTGGACTGCAGACTGTAAGTCATCAACAAATTCCCTTACTATATAAAGACTACCCATAAGTTCTGTGACTCTAGAGAACCCTGACTAATACAGACTGGCTTCATAGTAACCTGTTCTTTTTGTTGTCATTCTTTCTGTTGCTATTGTTGTTATGTTTGGAGATAGCATCTCTTTACACGGCTCTGGCTATCCTGGAACTCACTACATAGATCAGGCTGGCCCCAAACTGACAGAGATCTGCCTGCCTCTGCCTCCTGAGTGCTGAGCAACAGCTTGTTCTTGCCATAACAGTCTAGAACCCAGAACTGAAAGAAAGCATTAATCCCTCTTACTGATTTCAACATCTATCGGAGGCTGCAGTTTCAATCCCAAGAGCAATTCAATTTCAGCATGAGTTGTAGAGGAGACAACTGTATTCAAACCACAGCAGCATCTTCTTTTATTCATTTGCAAGACATACACTATGTGCTCAAGGTTGGGGGCACCATGAAAAAGGTCAAGCTGCAAGTGACCCTTGGCTGAGCTTGAGGAACCGATTGTGCAGAAAGTGTGCTACGGGGGTGGAGAGTACTCTTAGGAAAATGAGCTGCATCTCTGCACCTAGGAAGGAGACTTTTCAGTTTAGCAGGATGGGTAGAGGCTCACAGCCAGGGAGCATTTTGGACATCATGAAAGCCTTTCAACTCTGTTCTCCCAACATGATTGAAAGGAGAAGGCAGAACCAAGCTCTGGCAGGTGCTTGTTCACACTGTAAGAGGGCAATGAATCTTTCCCTGGTTGTAAAAGCTTCCTTAAAATGCCTCCTAATGTACCTCTGGCTACAAAATAACTCAAGAGAGAACAGCCAAATTGTTCACCACATCCCTCCCCTTCCCCCGCCATTTCTATAGCTCCATCATCTCAGAGACTCATCAGCTCCCCTCAGGCCCCCACTTCTCTCTTGTATCTCTTAGCTGGGATGTCTTTATAAGTAGAGCTTGAGCCAAGTTTGCCCCTCTTCCACACCACACAGAAATGCTATGAGGTGTCTTGGAACTAAGATGAACCGACCAGCTGACAGGACCAACACAAACAGGATGCAAGTTTGGTGTGTTGGGAAATGCCAGTTAGACACATACAAGTGTGATTACAAGACCTTGACATTTGCTTCTGTGTGTTTTTGAGAAGGGGAAAAAATGGCCTCTCAGTAGTATTGACAATGATGGTGTTGAGGATGTGAGAAGAGCAGATTGTTTTAACGTGATCAGGGGCTGGCAACAATCAGGTAGACATTAGCTATGTTGACTCTAATCTCAGATGCTACAGAGATTTTTAGAAGTTTGGCTAAAAAATTTTTTTCTCTAGAAAAATACTGAGAGTATGCAATAAGCCCCTTGGCAAAGAATTTTCTGCTCTGTAAGCCCAAAGTAACTGGTCATTTAAATGGAGTCTATACAGTAGCACCCCATCAGTACAGTGCTTGATAGAAGGGACCTTCAGAGAACAAAAAAGAAAGAAAGAAAGAAAGAAAGAAAGAAAGAAAGAAAGAAAGAAAGAAAGAAAGAAAGAAAGAAAGTGAAAGAGTCTGTGATGAACGGGGACATTAGGATGATCTGGCTATGTTCGAGGTGCCTACATGCAATGTGTATGCCTCTCCAATCCCCACATATGATGTTCCTAGACATGCCTGGAAATCATGTGACTGTGACTAAACTGGCTTATTGCATAATAAGGGCTCTTTGTTGAGTGCTGATAATATTAAAGGCCCCACAACTTCACTCTGCCATTTAGTCAGAATTTTTAACAACCCATTTCAAGCACTGTAGGTCGGTAAGTGTCTTATTTTTCTTTAAAATTTGACTGTATTAAGTCCAATGGCTTATGCTAAAAACTGTCCACTTCACCATACCAGTGATTTCCTATCCCACCCAATAATGACAATTTTGCCTCTCTTCCGACTGAAAAATTTAAAAAAGACTTTCACTCTTCATTTTACAATCATTTAATAATGTGTTGTGCATATCAAAATAAAGTGTATATGCTCAATAGTACTATATTTTTAAAATTCAAAAGTATATCTATTGGGCTGTGGAAATGGCTCAGTGGGTAAAGTTTCTACTGCACAAGCATAAGGACCTGGATTCAGTGTCTATCACTCATGCATCTGTAACCCAGACAGGCAGATCCCAGTGCTCACATGGTGGCCACATGGCAACCATCCGTAAGTCCAGTTCCAGGGAATACAATGCCTTCTTCTGGCCTCCATGGGCCAGACACACAATGAGCACAGACATTCATGCACACATAGCACCCATACACATAAAATAAGTAAATAGATTAAAAGAAAGAAAGGAAGGAAGGAAGGAAGGAAGAAGACATGACACAAAAGAAAAATCCTATGACTTTAGTGGGCCACATTCTAGATGAGGGAATTTGTTTTTTGGTTTTTTGTTTGTTTGTTTGTTTGTTTGTTTTTTGGTTTTTCGAGACAGGGTTTCTCTGTGTATCCCTGGCTGTCCTGGAACTCACTTTGTAGACCGGGCTNGCCTCAAACTCAGAAATTCTCCTGCCTCTGCCTCCCAAGTGCTGGGATTAAAGGTGTGTGCCACCGTGCCCGGCTTTATTTTTGTTTCTTAAAGGTAATTTTGGTGAAAGGATAGGGTATCAAGAACTAGTCCAAATGTACTCCATCTCGTTTCCCAGTGGCTCAATAGAAACTTGAGGTCCTCTATTTTTAGCCCCAAGCACATTCAAAATAAACGAAAGTAATCATTGCATAGATTCCTTCATGTATACTCATTCAGCAATGGGGTTCTTAGTAGGTTAAAGTAATTGATTCTTATTCTGCCTTCCAAGTAATCCAAATAGTTACTTTAAGCTAGATATTTTCTTCGTCTTTGCACTTGCTTTTGATTGTTGCTGTTGTTTTCTCACCATACCGATGATAGCAACTTGTGCTAATGGTTGCCTTTCCCGGACTTTCTGCTTGCTACAAGTGCCTAGGCACTCGGAGAACTTTCAACCCAGGTGAATGCCAGGAACTGATTCTAGCCCCTACGTGTAGGTCATCCCTCTGGAAACTTAGTGAAGCCACACTACCCTCCAGCACGCAGGCTTCCTTTCTGTCAGTGAGGACGGTGATATCATCCACAGACAGACATTTTTGAGGATGAAATGAAAACAATTTAACCAATCCCATGCTTCCATAACCTCCCTGCTCATTTTAACATCTGTGCCAGTTCTGGCTTGAGCCAGTTCATGTCAATGGATTAAATATTCTTGATCTGAGTTGTGTTTATCTTGTTCATTTGTTGGGACAGGGTCTCCCTAGGGAGCCTAAGAAAACTTCACACCTGTGATCCCTCTGGGAGTGCAGGCATGTGTCATCACAGCTGGAGCCTTTGTGTCCTTCCCTACCCAATAATCTTGGCTTGGTGACAGACATCGTGAATTGTGGAGTATGTCATTGGGTGACAGGTAATTTGGTGTCATCAAGCTTTATACTGAGCTCAAGTTATTTTGAAAATAGTTTGGTTCTTTTGATTCTTGCTTCCATGTTAATCCAAGACTAAATATTTGTCATAACTCAGGCAAAACCTTCCCGAGAACTCTAGAGAGTGCCCTGTCGATTACATCGTCTGGGTGGATAACCAGCTAAGGGACAATTTCTCTCATTTCTCTCAGATCCTCTCATGTGGTTTGCGTGCTATGTTTAGTATTTGGATCAATTTTTCTCTCTGTAGATCCCTAGGATCCTCTTTCTGTATACCGCTCTCTTCTCTCAGACTTCATCGCCAGACTCTCTCTGCCCCTCCCCTCCCCCTCCCCTCCGCTCCCCTCCCCCTCCCTCTACCTCCCCCTCCCTCTTCAACTCCAGAAGACCAGCATGCTGGCACAGCAGCAGGCCTGTGAGGTGACAGGTCTCACTGTCTACATCTGCAGTCAGGAAGCAGAGGGATGAGTATTCCGCTCCCTTCTCCTTCTCCTTCGGTCTGGGACCCCAGCTACCCACATCTAGGCTGGGTCTTCCCACTCAGTGCAATCTTTGTAGAAACACCTTTAGACATATTCAGAGGCGTTTTTCTGTTGATTTTAATTCCAGTTAAAGTGACTGAAGATTAACCATTACCTCTAGTGTCTTGAAACTGTTATCTGGTGCTTTTCACCTCACGTGGTGCTTTGGGCAGAGGCTAACGCCAGGTCACCACCCAGTCTTGGCCAGGGGTAGCAGTTGGAGCTTGTTTGAAGTCACCTAAATTTGGTCTTAAATCACTCTTTGTTCATTAATGCTTGTGCGGCTACAGTAAAGTTATGTAAACTCTGTGTGCCTCTGTTTAGTTTTTGCTAAGCGATGTAAGCAAATCCTTGCTTAGTCTGGCATTGCAAGACAGGAATGAGCAGATGTGTGTAATGTACAGTGTGTGCAGCTCAGAGTGAGCAGCCAGGGAGTGTGGAAGATAAGCCTCTTCACACAGACTGAAGATAGAGGGATGTACAGAGATGACCCGGAAATGGCAAGGGGAAGCTCCTGGGTAAAGAGGATGGAAAAGAGTGTAGGGGAGTAAACGACCAGGGTGAAGACGGACAGAGGAAGAGGTGGCACAGCAAAGAAAGACAACGGTAAAGAATTCTACAGCCAAGAAAGATTATACAGTGTTTACGACAGTGTCCAGCCCAGGGTAGAGTGGGGCTCGATCTCAAACCAGCACAAAGCAATCCAGGCTAATATAATATTTTAGCCTAACTATTCATATTTATTGTTTTCTATTCATACAACCATGTTTCAAAAAAAAAGGTAATTACATCATCTTGTTGGATAATTAGACATTCTTAGGAAATTGTATCTAATACTCATCTGAAAACGAATATTTTGCAAGTTACAAAGTAGCTGATGTTTCAAAAAGAAAACAATAGAAATTGTTGCAAATACAGTTTTAAATCCATCTTGCCCTGAATTCAGCCCATACAATATAAACAGTGCTAAGCTGCAAATATTAGCTTTAAAAGCTCCAGAATTTGGGTTTCCTTTTTGCTGTTGCTGTTTTGTTTTGCTTCCATTTATCCTCTTCTCTCAACCCACTTCCTCCTTTCTGTTTCATTAGTTATTTCAGAGAAGCTTAGGAAAGATCTTAGATTGAAACAATAACAATGGGAGATTGGAGGGGGGAGTTCTTAGAGGGGAGACCAGGAAGGGAGATAACATTTGAAATGTAAACAAAATGATTAATAAAAATATTTTTTAAAAACCAAGACAATAACAGCTACTCTTAAAAGTCTTCAAAGATGCTTTTCTAAGGATGCAGACCCCGTGGCCCTCCTCCTGGAAAGTGCACTTCAGTAGGTCCAAGATGTGGCCGGAAAATGTATGAAGCTTTCCAGTGAGTCCAAGGGTCACTGCCAGCAGAGAACCACAAGCCTCCAGCGAAGGGGACTCAGTTCCGTGAAAACCCCTGCTCTTGTGGAGCCTATACTGTAGGTCCATTCAAACAAACCAGAGGAGAAGCCCCAGCTCAGACAGACCCCGGAGAGCAGTGGCTGTGTTCCTATCAAAGTGACATGATTCAGCTCCAGCTCCAGCCAGTTGTTACCACATGAGAGTCCAACTTGCCTTATTTTCAAAAGGTTATAGACTAGACTTGGTGTTTGTTGATGAAACCTCACAATTTACATTGAAAAATTATTTTGTGTGACTAAGCATATATATAGCTCAGAGGTAGAACATTTACATAGCATGCAAAGACCCTGGGATCAATCTCTGCCGTTGCAGAGAGAGAGAGAGAGGGAGAGAGAGAGAGAGAGAGAGAGAGAGAGAGAGAGAGAGAGAGAGAGAATTGGATAAGGGAAAAATAATGTCCAAAGCAAGCATGGGCATGGTTCACTGCAAAGCACAAGCTTGCAAGATCTGCCTGTTCCCGCCAGGCTGTTTTGGAAGCAAGGACAGAGAGCTGTGTGGTAAAGTAGAGGCTGACAAAGAAACACAAGTGACACAGACACTTGGTTCTGGTGTGATTGTTTTTGTTTTTGTTTTTTAAATTATTTTTTTTCCCTTCTTGTTTGTTGCTTCTGGATCTTGAGTCTAACCTTGGGTACCACAAGATAAATTTGTGTCCTTACAGTAAACCATCTCTTTGTTCCTGCTTCAGCTACATACACGCTGTCTTCTGTTATCTTCTTCCTCGAAGGGCAGACTATTACCAAGCTCTCAGGAAAGTATTATCTAATCCTCTACATATTATGAGTGTGGTGTCTGTCAGTCGCATCGGATGAGGCTGGCATGTGGTATGATTTACTGAATTGAATCCTCATTCACCGAAACCAGAAGGTGCTAAACGTGGCTATTCCCCAGAGTCCACTGGTAGAAGCTTTGGGGTAAATATGTACCCTCTGGGTAATCCTAAACCTAGACAACCAGGGTCTCCCTGAGTGGAATCCAAAGAACATCTGAGAAGATCTCCAAAGCTGGTGTAGATGGCCTGGCATTGAGAACTGGTGCGAAGTACTATGGACTGTGGACACTGCCATCAACAATGGACTTCATTTGAGCCAAGGTGGGCAGCCGCTGCTTGGCTGTTTCATAGGGATCTTAAGGATGCTCCAACTTCCAAGCTAGATTGCCCTATACCCCAAAGTTTCCATCGATACCCCTTTATTTTTCTTGAATTTAGGCACTAGGTTGGGTGTAGGAGACCCAGAACCAATGGGTGAAGTTCATTCAGCCTACACATGACTGACTTCTCCAAGTTTCTTTGTTGTGAAGTAGGGAACAAATCGCTGAGCCCAGTTTTCATGCGGGCCTCTTTGTAAAGTGACAGAGGTGGCGGGATTAGTGGGTGGACCCTCAGAGGCTATTTAACAATACAGACACTTTGTAATTACAGGCCTCTCATTTAAAACATTCCAAGTGCTTCATGAAAGGCTTTAGACGGTAATGTGATTTTCAATGCATAAGTAAGCACTGTGTTTTCCAATGTGCACACCTGGAATCTGTGGGCTGCTGCTTAGCCAAGCAGGGGGCATTTGGGGCTAGATCTGGCTATTTCTTTGAAGCAAGTACTTTACAGACAGGCAAGACCACCTCCCACCTGCATATGCTTCCTGGATGCTTTGTGTTAATTTTGAAAGGAGAAAGTCATGTGAAAAGGCAGGACCAGAGCACTCATGTGGAAGAGGCTCCTAGAGGAGCCCAGCTCTGTGGCTTCCAGTCAGAAAAAACGTTTGGTAAACAAGTCAGTATCTTAAGGGCTCAAACTAAGTGCTCTGGGGAACCCACTGCTACCTGAGAGAGAGAGAGAGAAGAAGAAGAAGAAGAAGAAGAAGAAGAAGAAGAAGAAGAAGAAGAAGAAGAAGAAGAAGAAGAAGAAGAAGAAGAAGAAGAAGAAGAAGAA
>NC_034594.1:138676637-138716460 GCF_900095145.1 Mus pahari
AAGAAGAAGAAGAAGAAGAAGAAGAAGAAGAAGAAGAAGAAGAAGAAGAAGAAGAAGAAGAAGAAGAAGAAGAAGAAGAAGAAGAAGAAACCCTGAAAGTTAGAAACTCCAAACAGCCATTGAATGTACTGATACATGCTACTACATGGACAAACTTTAAAAAATTATGTTAAATAAAAGAACTCATACGAGAGAGTCGATTTATATGAAATATCCAGGTTAGGTATATTATACAGATAAAGCAAACTGGTGGTTGCCAGGAGGGGAGGGGGAGGGATTAGCGAATGACTGTTAGATGTGTATGGTCCTTCCTTTTGGGCTGATTATTTATTTATTTATTTATTTTTAAGTTTGAAAATTAGAACTCATGATCATGCAAAGTTTAAAAAGTACTAAATGCCAGCGAATTATGTGCCTTAAAACCAGCACATTTACACTGGATGAAGTTACCCCTCTCTCCTATTTTTTTTTTTTTTTCGAGGCAGGGTTTCTCTGTTTAGCCCTGGCTGTCCTGGAACTCACTTTGTAGACCAGGCTGGCCTCAAACTCAGAAATCCGCCTGTTTAAGTCAGAGTTTTCTTTCGCCTTTATTCGGCAGGCCAGGGCTTCTGAGACTCCTCCCTGGGTTTATGCTACACTGAGGAAGGTCACTAGTAGAATCCAGATGCTCACTGGACTGCTGGGAGAATCCAAAGTAGCTTTGTCTCTCTCCTGGCAGCTTAGGGGTGATGATGGGGAAGTGGGTTAAGCTGAGCTCTCTCTCTCCTCCCCTCCCCTCAGAGGCTCTCCACGGTGGTCCCCCCAGCAGGGTAATTAGCCTTCTCTTGTGACAGCTTAGGGCTTCAAAAGACCAAAGCAGACTGTCAGTCCCCCTAAAGGTTAGCTCTGAACCCGTATGGCATCTGTTGATTAAAGAAAATAAGCTTGTCCTGAATCAAGAGGAGGGGCAACCAACCCCTTCTCTTAATAGGAGTGTCAAAAAGAAAAGAAAAAAAAGTTAAGCCTTCTTCTTGCTCGGATTCCTTTCACTGGTGAAGTTACCTGTTTCAGTTGTTAATGGACCATCAAGCTCACGTCCTGGATCCAGGTCAGTGTTGAGCAACTGCATATTAAAGTTAATGGCACTAGCTCGAAATTAATTAGCATTTGCTGAGCTGCTCAGAGCAGATGGGACTTCGATTTACAGCAGTGATAGTAACCACCATCTTAGTTTCATTCAATATGTTTGGGCTGTACTGGATGTGAATCAGAGCAGTCTAGCCGATGAAATCAAAGAAAATATAGCTCAGAGACAGGAATCCATCTCAGAACTGAGGTCCCGTGTGGGGTGCTCCTTGGCCATCCTGACTGCAGTGACAGGATCTCAGCATGGTGTGTGAGCATTGGACTTGCCTGTGGCTTTCAAATCTTACACCTTTCTGGTTCCACCTTTGGTTTTCTTCTCTGCTTTTCCCTGCCCTGGACCCTAGGATCCTGATCAAGGGTGGTAAAGGCCTGACTTGGGTCTCTTTCTAGCTTCTTGGACCCCAGCTTGAGGTTCTGCCATCTGTGTCCTACACAGATATTGTCGACTTTAGCAATCTTCCTCCAAGGCGTGGTTCACCAGAGGAGGTCTAAGGGTTTCCACAACAGTGGCTTTTAGCCGACTTCCTTCTATTGAGGACTCAGGTTTCTCATATCTATGGCAGTGGTCTCTAAGCCCACTTGGCTAAATTGAGCAAGATTAGGCTATCTTACGGGCAGAGACCAGAGAAGTAAAAGAAACAAGATGGCTTCCTTAGTTAGGTGTGGGTTAAAGTTAGGAAGAATTAGTATATAAGCCACCCATGGGCTAATTATTTCAGTTTCTTTCCCACAGAAGGACGGTACATGGCTGACCCACTGAGCCCGGCCACAGGCTTCCTTTGGCTGAGAAGTATGAATGAAGTAATCAAATAATCCCTGTAGACTCTCAGTTTCTAAGTATTATGCTTTTAGGGAGTCCTCTTCCATACTAAGTTGGGATTAGCCAGCATGACCAATAGGATATAGTGATATTGTATGATTTCAGACAATATTATAAAAATCTTCTAGTTCCTCTTTAGGTTCTAGGAATCTAGGAGAGTCATCTACTGACAGAGAGGACATTAAAGCAACCATACACAGATACATACATGGAGAGCAGCTAATGGCCCGGACAGTGACTGATGCCAACAGAAGTCATATGGCTGAACCATATTGGAAGGTGATCCTCCAGCAATAGGGAGACTTTGGGTGATGCAGCATCAACTAAGTCTCATGAGAGACCTTGAACCAGAGCAATACAGTCCGAATTCACAACCTGCAGGAACTGAGGGATAACATGGGAATGACCTGTCATATGATAATGGGTAGCTAACACAGTCATAGACCTGTATGGGGACATTATGAGCATGTGGGAAGCTGAGGAAGCCTTGAGAGAGTGTGTGTGAAGGCCTGCACAGTCATGTCAAGGACCCATTGCTTCAGATATATGAAAATGGCAAAGCCTTCTTCTGGTCTGAATGGGAGTGTTGGCAGTGTGTGCAAAGACTAGCAAACAGCTTCTTCCACCCGGATGACTACATTCTGAGGCTTCTCGCTTACAGAGACCTCTTTCAGATATTGTACAGCACCCCCCCCCCGTGCTGTAGATAATAAAATTGCTGAAGGTTCCAGTTTGTGGGTTGTTAATGTATAATCGATGTTGTTCCATCAGAGTGAGTACAGTCCACCCAATCCCAGCTTTCTCTCTCTCTGTCTCTCTCTGTCATTTCTGTTTCTCTCTCTCTCTCTCTTGCTGTGTGTGTATGTGTGTGTGTGTGTGTGTGTCCTTTCCTCATTCCCTATCTACCCTAGTCAGGTTTCTAGGACCAAGCCACACAGGATGTAGTAAGTGCAAGCTTTTGTTTAGCTGATATCATTACAGAGTGCCCATATTCAAAGTAAAATTCAGACTGGCTTTTTTTTTCTTCTGAAAGACACATTGATAGGGGATTGCTAGAGGAAGCAGAGAGATCTGATGTAGGTGAAGACTCTAGGCACAGGGGGGAAAAAGCTAGAGACTGTGCAGTCCTGTGCTGAGCACTTAGTCCTGTCCTCCTGTTGATGTGATGAAACACCATGACTAAAGGAAGTTGAGGAGAAAAGGTATATTTGGATTTCATTCCCATATCCTAGTACATCATTGTAGGAAGTTAGGATAGGAACTCAAACAGGGCCAGAATAGAGGCAGGAGATGATGCAGAGGCCACAAAAGGATGCTGCTTACTCATTGTGGCTTGCCCACCCTATTTTCTTATAGAACCTGGGACCACCAGCCCAGAAGTTGCACCACCCACAATGGACAGTGTCCTCCCCCATCAATCACTAATTAAGAAAATGCCTTACAGCTGGATCTGATGGAGGCATGTTCTCAATTGAGGTTCCCTCCTTTCGGATGACTCTCTCTTGTGTCAAGTTGATGTAAAACTAGCCAGTATAGCTCCCACTTCAGCAAGCTCTGAGAATGGATTCTTAGATTATGTAATGAGGATGGATGGTTTGTACTGATTGGGTCTGCTCTTAAAACAGAGGGACGGACTTGGCTACCAACAGTCATTATTCCTGGACTGGTGTGAGGAAATGAAGGTGCCTTCCAAACTGTGAGTGGGTGTTGCTCAAGGACTGCTAACAGGCATGCAATATGCTGCCAAACAGCTTATGGATTAGCTGGGGGTAGGAATCGTATTGGCTTTATGACTAATTATATACTCTTAGGAGAGGGACCAGCTGGAAGAAGGAGAACGAAAAAGAGTCCAAACTCATTTGTGTAGTAGTTTGTTTTTTCCGTTTGGAATTCATTGCTTACATAATCTCTTGGGACAACACCCTAGAATACTACCTGTGTTGTCAGTTTGTTGTTGAGGGATCTACAGGGAGCTGTGTCTATGAGCATCACACTGTGTTTGTCTCAGATCGATCAGTGGACACTACCAGAAAGAGTCCTGTGCCTTAGAGAAGAACAGGAAGTATTGCTGTAATAGTATATAGAGAGAAATGCGAGCCGTTACCTGCTGATATGATGACTCCTTGGCCAATTTGAGGAAGAACCCTCTGTCCCTCTGTGGAAAAGGACAAGGAATCAGATCAATTTCATCCCAGCCCTCTCATCCCCAGAGGTACCATGGCCATTCTGATGCTCTGTGCATTCTCCCACCCACAGCTGACACTTCTTGAATGCCAGGCATGAACTCTTTTCCTCTGTGTCGGTCCTCCTATGACATCCACTTCCATGTGCCTAAAACACCTCCATTTAGCTGCTTATCCTCAGCCAATCATTTCCTTTCACTGACACCTCTCTCAGAGTAGCCCAGGCTAGAAAGGGTTTATCTTATGTACATGTGACTTTGCCTCTGAAGTAACTTGAGCCAGCCCTAACTAGGCAAGCATGGCTCTGGCAGGCCTTGCCCTCCTCCCCCTTCTCTCTGCCTTCCTAAAAAACCATTAGATGATATGCCTAAAGCTAGGCACCGAGATCTTGTCCCTTATTTGGCTACTTCCTCCTCCTGAGACTGACTACCGAGGTCCAGCTATCAAAGTATTGAAGTCCAGCAATCAAAATCCCTTTTGGCTCACCTAATTAAAGTGACCAGTTAAAATTAAACACCTCCTCATAACACAGGGTCCCCCCTGTGCCATTATAGACCACCACTTTCCTATGGGTCACATCTGTCTCCTCTCTATCCAGAGGCAGTCCTTTGTCCCACTCCAGGACAAGTACCCCTATCCTTGTTCCCTTTCTCCATCTTCTTCTATATCCCATCTTTGTTTTTTATTCTCTGTCCTCTGTCCCTCTGGGGCAAATAAATCTCTTTGGTGTTAAGAACTTGGGTCTTGGGGGTCCTGAACAGATACCTGTCCCCTCAGCTTCCTTGACTATAACTGAACCAGACAGTCTGCAATGGACCCCCTGAGAATGTTGCCTCACAGAGACAATGGACAATACACTTGACACTCCCCTTTCAAAAGCCAAAGTACAGATTCAGAATGGCATTTAGTAGTAAGGAAGGAGTGGAAGTTAAGGTGCACACGGGAATCATGGCATAGAGATGTAAAGTCACATATGTCATAAGATCGCAAAATCTAAGGGGGAACAACCTGTGAGAAGAGAAGTCCCAAGTAACCAGCTATACAGAGCCATGGAAGACAAGACTGATGACCAACTGCTGCTGAGTCGTAGTAGACACCTTCTCCATAGAATGGCTTCTATTCCTAAACAACTTTTATGGAATGCCTGTTTTATGGTTGTACCTCTGTCCTTGTTTTTCCAGCTAGAGTAATTATGAACCATTCTTGCTTAGTGTATGTATTAGTTAGGGTTTTACTGCTGTGAACAGACACCATGACCAAGGCAAGTCTTATAAAAACAACATTTAATTGGGGCTGGCTTACAGGTTCAGAGGTTCAGTCCATTATCATCAAGGCAGGAGCATGGCAGTATCTAGGCAGGCATGGTGCAGGAGGAGCTGAGAGTTCTACGTCTTCATCCAAAGGCTGCTACTGGAAGACTGACTTCCAGGCAACTGGGGTGAGAGTCTTAAACCCACACCCACAGTGACACACCTACTCCAACCAGGTCACACCTATTCTAACCAGGCCACACCTCCAGATGGTGCCACTCCCTGGTCCAAGAATATACAAACCATTACATTCCACTCCCTGGCCCTCATAGACTTGTTCAAAAACATGAGTCTATGGGGGCCATACTTAAACATAGCATAATGCAAAAATGCATTTAGTCCAACTTTCAAAGTCCTCATAGTCTATAGCAGTCTCAACAATGTTAAAAGTCCAAAGTTCAAGGTCTCTTCTGAGATTCATCCAACTAATTAACTATAATCCCCGAAGCAAGCCAGTAAAGAACATCCCTCCATGGCTTCTACATCAGCTCCTGCTCCCTGACCCGCTTGAGTTCCAGTCCTGCATCCTTTGGTGATCAACAGCAGTATGGAAATGTAAGCCAAATAAATCCTTTCCTCCCCAAACTGCTTCTTGGTCATGATGTTTGTGCAGGAATAGAAACCCTGACTAAGACAGTGTATTTGGATGATGATCCTTTTTACCCACAAAGCTCTAATAATCACCTAGACCCACTGGCCCTATCAGTAGCCAGGCCTCAGGAACTCCCCAGGGCATCTCTGATCTGCGCTTCTCTCCCCTTTGCCGATGGGAGGTTTAGGTTCTTGTTCCTTCTCATTCAGACTGTTCTATGAATATATCCCGGTTTGTCCCAGGTTTGCTATGGTTTATACATAAAGAGTGGCCTCCAAAAGCACATGTGGTGGAGCCTTGTCCCCATTCAGATATCTCCAAGGAACGATGCCTGTTGTTGGAACAGTGGAAGAAAGAACATCCCTATCACAAGTGGCAAAGGACTTAGCTGAATTTTGTTCACACTCTGGTGTTTAGTGGAAGGTAGAGATCGCAAAGGAAGCTGCTGGGCGTTTAGCTGAGCAGACGGCCAAGTGTAGGGCTGGAGTGGAGCTTAGCTCCTTCTCAGTGCCTACGGTAAAATGCAGGGGCAAGCAAGTGACCCGAGCACAGAATTGTTAAGCAAAAGCAATCAGGAGATGAGATGAGAAATAATTCTCAGCCTGTCTATAGCGCGCGCGCGCGCGCGCGCGCGCGCGCACACACACACACACACACACACACACACACGGGAAAGTACTAAGAAGAGAACAGTAGAATAGTCAGGCTAGCCATTTCCTGGAAAGACTGGTGTTCCACCAGAATGTGAAACATTTGCACCTCAACAGAAGTCAGGGAGAGAGGTGGGGTTACAGCAACTGAACTGCCAGCACGCACCAAAGGAAACAGCAAAAGGCAAGGGAAGGAAGACTATCCCCACACTCTAGACTCTACAGAGCAGGAACCTGCAACAACATCGTGGGGCAGCTCAGTTCTGAGAGCCAGGAGCTATTCCTGAGCTGGGGAGCTGATCACCCAGCAGAGCACCTTAACTTTTCATAGGATTTGCATTTCACAGGATCCATTGGGCTTTGGTGGCACACCTTTAATCCCAACACTCACACTCAAGAGGCAGAGGCAGGTGGATGGATCTCTGAGTTCGAGGCCAGCCTGGTCTACAGAGTGAGTTCCAGGAAAGCCAAAGCTGCATAGAGAAACCCTGACTTGAAAACCAAACCAAACCAAAAAAAAAAAAAAATTCATAGGATTTGCCTGGCATGTCTAAATTGCTTAGGACTAATCAGCATAAAAAAAAAATTAGAGTTGACCCCTTCAAAATGATAAAGTCTATTGCCAGCCTATTCAACCACTGTGTTTGAGAAACACCAACTTCTTTGATTTCACATGTTCACAGTTAGAGAAGAATTTTGTCTCTCAGAATGAATTGCATCACAAATATTGCCCATGTGCCTGATTAAAATGATATTTAGATGAGACATAAGACTGTAGAGGTGATACTGAAATCACTGGGATGATATAAAAGTGTATTTTCTGCATAAAGAAGATATGACTTTGGGGTGAGGAAGCAAAGATGGACTGCTATAGACATTTGTGCTATACCCATTTATGTGTTGAAATCCTAACTCCTGGTGTGATGGTACCATGAAGACTTTGAGAAGTACTTGGATCATGAGAGCGGAATCTTCAGGAAAATGGTTAGGGCTCTGCTAGGAAGAGATCTAAGAAGGCTTGCCTCTTCTCTCTACTCTCCACCATGTGAAGAAAGCTAGAAAGAGAGCCCTCGATAGACCGCAGATCTGCCAGCAATCTCTTCTGGGACCTTACGACCTCCAGAACTGTGGAAGAAAAGTGTCCAGCCTAGGGTATTCTTGTTATAGATACCCAAACACAGTGAGATGAGATGGTTTCTACTGAACTCTGCTCAGTATAAAATCTGTACAGGCAATACAGCTGTCTTTCCTGGGCCCCTTAATCGATTCATTTTACCAAGTTCTGATGACCTCAAACTTATATCGAAAGGACATTTGCTGAGGTCTAGCCTATCAAATAAGACTTGTTATGACCACTTCACCTGCTGGTTCATACTCAACCTTCAGGAGACATCCAGGACAGAGGACTCAGAGAAGTTCAGGGCACAGGCTCTGGAGAGCTAGGTTCTGCCCTGGCTCTGACGTTAACTGGTTTCTATGAGTAAAGTGTCAGTATCCCCATACCTTCATCCCCCAAGTGGCAGAACATGACAGTGTCTGCTCCTTAGACTGTGTGGGAAGACTAGATAGTCCAACAGACACAACGTGCATGCAGTAATCCTTGTTCCACAACAAGACTTCATTCTATTAGAAGCTAATTGACCCTGAGCTTAGCACTGTGTTCTCTTTTTATTTTTATTTTTTTAGACAGCCAAATCTTTTTTTTTTTTTTTTTTTTTTTTTTTTTAACTGGGGGGATAGGTCTCTAGAAGCAGACCTGGGGCCCTCACTGCACAGCTCGTTTATTGGCACTGCCTCCAGAATCCTGTGGCTTCATCACATCTGGAAACTCTGGAGGACTGGAGAAAGGCTCTATGCGCAGAGCTTCGAAGGCGTCATCTGCTCAGAAGGCCAGGCCCACTGTGTCTGGGGCCTGTGGCCGTGCTGTCTGACTAGTGAAGCCACACTTGCCCAGAGTTTTTCCATCATCAAGGAGCTGGCCGTTCTTGTAAAGTCGCTGCTCCTCTGGCGGCTACTTGAGGATGCCCTCATCGAGATGCACTTCAATTCCAACACGGTGCTCAGTGCTCACCTCCTTGACTTCCGTAAAAATGGTATGGTCTTGCGCCGGATCATGAGAAACACCGTCCATTCCTACGGCTGCTTCCAGCCTGCCCCACCCCTTCTGTGTTACCTTTACCATCAGTATTGTCCCACTCCAAAGTTTATACTCTCAACCTTATACTGTCAACTTAAGATACTACACAGTAGCCAGGCATGGTGGCACACGCCTTTAATACCAGCACTTGGGAAAAAGAGGCAGGCAGATTTCTGAGTTCGAGGCCAGCCTGGTCTATAGAGTGAGTTCCAGGACAGCCAGGGCTACTGAACAGTGCAGCACTGATTAATCAGTAGCAGGGTGTTTCCTCCTCTGTGTCATCACTACACTCTGGGTTTAATGTCTCCCACCCCCACCCTGTAACTGTGGCTTGTGGGATAGATATGTGACTTAGCAAGTGTTTACCTAGTATATAGCATGTCCAAGGCCCCAGCTTTATTCCCTGGCACAACAAAACAAAACAAAGGCAACTGTGGGCTCGTGAGTCAGCTCGCCATCAGCCACCAGCTGCTTCCTGCCTGTAGCATGCTGCTTTGTCTCCCACATACTCTCAGCATAAAACCCTGGTCCAAGCACACACAAACCGAACGCCCACAGTTGAATGTTTCAGTGAGTGAATTAATGAAAATGATCACTGAAACAGCATCTCATCCTTGCTTCTTACAAATAAAATACAATTTATCTCAGAACATTACATTTACTGTGTGTAAATGTAAGGGGGGTGGAGATTACATACTCAGACCATGAGCAAGCTGCAACATGGATATAGAGGTCGGTCTCTCCTTCTAGCACGTGTGAGTCCCAGAGATCAGACGAAGGTCGTCTGCCTTGGTGGCAAAGACTTCTACCCACTGAGCTATCTAGCTGGCACCTATATCATTTTTTAGTGACAGTGCCCTCCCAGAAAAAAGAGTCTTCATTTTTAAATCTATACTATTAATATTTTACATTTTTAAAAACAGTTTCTTTCAGTATCTTTTAGATTGATAGGTAATAAATGAAAGCACTGTTGAGTTTCCTTACGCCCGTCCAATTTCCCCTATAGTTGACATTTTACATTTGCCACAATGAATGACCCAGTTCTAATACATTTTTATTAATAGAACTCCACACTCGCAATCTCTTTGGATTTCCTGTTTTCCCCGTGTAGCCTTTGCTGCCCCAGGTCCCTGATCTAGCATGCTGTGTTTAGTTGTTACATCTCCTTGGCTTCTCTTGGTTGTGGTGGCTTCTCCGGTTTCTAAGATCTGAAAAAGTTCCAGTTNTTTTTTTTTTTNTTNGGGGGGGGGGGGAGATGTTCAGGTCAGTCTCCTCCATGACCCTAGCCAGCTGTCCTTTCCCTGAAAGGGACTCTTGGATACAGCTGGGGAAGGTTAAAGGGGGCGCAGAACGAGCTGATGGACAGGCCTGAATGAAATTCTCTGCTCTTGGCCTTCTAATGAGGAGCATGGCCAATGGCCTTGGGAGGATGCAGCCTCGGAAACACAGCACAGTCTAAGCTGTGACACACCAGGGATGGGCCATCTGCTTGGGTAGATTTTGGTGGCTTCTCTCAGGTGTCTTGTTAGGCCTGAGCAAGCCAGGGGCAGTGACCTTTCTTCTTGCCATTCGCTGACTTTGCTTTCCTTTGGAACCAAGGCACACATCTAGGCGATCAAAACTCACACCCCATCATGCTCTCTGGCCACATCACATCAGAGCACAGCCCACCGGCAGCACAGGTACCCTTTCCATTTCCCCTTCCCTCTCTTCCCTCCTTTCCTCTCCTCTTCCCTCCCCCCCCCCCACCTCCCCCAGTTCCCTTTCTAACTCTTGAGCAGGAGAGGGAAGGGGAGGAGGGGTGGGAGTTTTAACTGTTACCTCTGGCCTATTTCTTTCATCTCTTAGGCTAAATTCCAAAGGGGTAATTGTATTAGTCATCCCCAAGTCCAGCCTTCTCAGAGAGAGCAGCCTGTGAGCTCCCCCTCCCTCTTTCTTTCAGGGGGGTGGAGGAGTGCATTTTATAAAAGCCCCACTTCTAAATCCCCAATCTGCACTTTCTGGAAGCTTCCCCGGAGAGCAGCCATCCTAAGGGACCCCAAGCTGCACAGACTTGGGCACTATATAACCTTTCTCTTCCCCAGCCCCCCCCCACCTCCTTCTACCTTGCAGCCAATTAAAGACAGACATCATGCTGCCCCCACTGCTGAGGCTCTAACCAAAGGAGCAAGAGGAGTCTGGTGGGAGGGAGTTCCTGCTGAGAATGGGGCCCAGGCCCTGGGCTAGGCAGGATGGAATGTGCCATGGGATTTAGGAAAGCTGTGGCTGGATATGAGACTCTGGACAGCCAAAATGCGTGCAGCACTGGTGATTAAAACTAACAGGAACACTTGCCAATTTCCCTACAAGTTTGTCCTTTTCCCAGAGTAGTCTTGACAGTGGACGGGACACGGGACATTTTTCTATGGCCACTCACTTCGTCATCGTATGTGGCTCTTACACCCAAGTAAATATTGAGATGTTTGAAGAAATTACCATCGGTCTGTGAGGAATTTCTCTCCTTTTGCAAGGAAACCCACAGCCCAGTCCATTCCATGATCTCCTTCTGATATGGTTTTGCTGGGCACTTATAGATAGAAACCAGAACTTCCTTGTTATGTGTTCCTTTGCTATTTTGATAAAGTTTTATAATGAAAAGATAAAATACAACCACCCCTTTGTCATCTGTTAGTCAATCTGCGTTGATAGATCTTAAGAACGTATTTTCTGGACTCATAGGATTGCTCAGTGGTTAGGGGTGAGGGTGCTTGTAGCCAAGTCTGAAAACCAGCAAGCTGGCCTTAGCCAGTGCGGTCTGTAATATGAAAGCAGAAAAAGAAGATTTATTTAAGGTAGCCACATCAGGAAGAAAAACAAAGGAGTCCAGGAAGCTCCAAGTCCATTCCTCCAAGTCTGAGACCTCCCTCTGAGATCCTGACCTGAAGCAAAGGACAGGAGATAGGGCATGAGTGAGCCTGGTCACCTGGTCGAGCTGTGGTCCCCCACTCTTGTCTCAGCTCCTCCAGCCTCCCTTGCAAGGTGGTCCAGGAAGATGCTGGGACTGAGATCTCTCCCTAGAAGACAAGTCATCCTTTCCCTTCTCCCAGCGTGGGCCCTCAGAAACATGTCAAGGCTCTGCAGTCCAATGGTCTGATACCTAAGGGATGGGGCACATGTGTCTCTTATCCCCATTCCTGCCTGTGCCATTGGAGTACCCATTTGTTCATTCATTTATTCATTCATTCAAAACTTTCCATATGCCAGGCATTGTGTGAGAGTCTTGGATAGAGCAGAGTAAGTCCCAGGGCCAGGTATGTTGAGATTCCTTTGAGGGAAGGCAAACAAACAAACAAAAACAAACCAGTACGTGTGGGATGTGAGGGAGTTGCTGTAAAGATAAACAGAACAGGTCAAACAATTAGAGGACAAGAGTAGGCAGTGGCTTTTACACAGGTAGACAACCCTGTTGTGAGGTGACATTGGAAGGGAACTGAGGAAGGAGAGGCAGTTGCTACTGAAGGCAATGTGGGCAAAAAGGCCCTGTGCCCTAATCCTCAAAACTCCAGAAAAGCAGTATTATTATTATCTCATCTTTAAAAAATATTATATCAGCCGGGCCTGGGGGTGCAGGCCTTTAATCCCAGCACTTGGGAGGCAGAGGCAGGCGGATTTCTGAGTTCAAGGCCAGCCTGGTCTACCAAGTGAGTTCCAGGACAGCCAGGGCTATACAGAGAAACTCTGTCTCGAAAAACCAAAAAAAAAAAAAAATTATATTATATCAATATTTTTGTATTCTATGTGTGTGGAGGTCAGAGGTCAGTTCTCTCCTTTCACTATATGGGTCCCAAGGGATCAAACTCACGGCTTCAGGATTGGTAGCAGTCACCTTTGCCCACTGAGCCATATTACTGGCCCTCTTATCCCATTTAAAAAACAAGATGGATAAACAAAACCCCCAAACTTGCTGCGTCTCCACTTCCTTCATATTCTTCCCTCCCATCTCAGCTGTACCTTTTTCTTCACTCACCGGCCCCCTCCCCTTTTATTTTTATCGACCAGTCTTTCTCCACACAATCTTGGAGTAAGCCTGGTTGTCTAGAAAATGCTAAATTGAAACAAAACAAAACAAACCATGAAGTTAAAAGAGTGGAAGAAGGAATGCGAGCAGTGCCCAGTGTGGAGGAGCCGACCTGTGTGCTCAGGACCACCTGTGGAGCAAACCTCTCTTCAAGTCCTGGGTATCAGGGCCTGTCAGTGTCTGCTGCCAGCTCGGGCGAAGATGCAGTGGATGTGGGAGGCAGAAGGGCCTCTAGAAAGCGCATGTCTCTGTCAGCAGCTCACTGAAAACTCACCAGGAATGCCAGACAGATGAACTAGTTCACAAATTCAAATCAGAGCGCTTCGCTCTGCCACTTCCGTGACAGGGGAAACAGAAGGCGATTAGATTAGACGCAGCTTCAGGAAGCACGCTACACTTTATATGCAGTGAGGTAAAAGTCTTTCTGGGCAATTGTACTGCGTCCATGCTTTTCTTTAATGTCATGCCAGGATTCAAGGTCCTTAAAGGAAAAACTCCTATGGGGTGGGGGAGGGAGAGGCTGAGACGCAGCTCAGTGGTAGAGTACATGCTTGGCGTGAACAGAGCCCTGGGTACGATCCCCACGGAAGAATAAAACAAGCAAGCAAGCAAACAAACAAGTTTTCCACTCATAAGTGCAAAGATCAGCATGGCTACACGCATTAAAACCTTCCGTGTCTTTAAAGGCACAGTTGGTAATGAAGGTAGGCAATGTCTCACGTGCTGTGTCACCTCCATCCCCTTGTCGCCCCCCCCCCCAGCTCCCCACTGATCTAGTGTTTACTCTATCACACAGAAAGGGAGCTAATTCTTGCTTGCATCTCTCTGTTATGTCCTCTGTGGAGCACTTCCTGGCTCCAGTTCTACTTGATGTCTTGCTTGAGTGCAAGTTGTCAATCTGTCACCCCATCAGCCTCTTGCGCCAGCCTACAGGCACTCGCACCAGCCTTCGGTCCCATCTTCCTTGGCATGGGCTAGTCCGTTTTGCAGTGCCTGGGCTGTAAAATGAGTGGGTGATCGGGCTGATTGCGAAGAAGGGTTTGCACCCCTGTCTGGTGGTCACATGTGCCCTTCTGGTGTCCCTGCGGTGGCTTTTTATGAAGCAGATCTACATTTCTATGGCTGTTACCTCCTGGGTCTGTCGCGATCTTCTGTCTTTGCCCTCCGTCTGATTTCGAGGAGGAAGGAGACTGCTGGCTTTCACTGGCGCATTTCAGAACGACAAACCCAGCTCTTGCGTTTACACAGACAGTAGCAGGCTGCTAACTCACAACACATGTGGAATCATGTTAGCGCTGGAGTGCTGCCCCGGAAGTCTTGGATATTTCTGTGTCAAAGAAAGGGAAAGAAGGAAGGGAAAAGGAGAGAAGATAATGGAAGAATAAAGATTATGTTAAAAGGAAACGCCTAGAAGGTGACTTTACTGTTCACTCACTCACTAGGAAAATCTTCGCATAAGTACAAGAGATACTGATTGAATCCTTGTTAGGACAAGCCCTGCCAGGATAGCAGGAGTGGCTGAAGCCCGCCCTGCATATGGAGTCAAGAACCCTGTGGGAGGTGGATATAGGATTGACCCAAGTCGCATAACTAGAATATCTATCGGACCCCTGCCCGGTCACCATGGAGACCCCAGAGGAGAGGAGAAGAGGGAAAGCCTTTCTGGCATCCCCATGCCGCTCCCAAAGTCCTTTCATCTTAGCCAGAGCTGCAACTCTCTCTGCAGCTGCAGCCTGCACCCACAGAGGACTTCTGGCAGAAGTAAAAGGAGCAGCTGGCCTCTGGGGGCTTTGGCTGAGGGTGATGGATGTTGTGGAGGAGGAGGAGGTTGGCTGTGCCTCAAGGCTGCCAACCAGAGCTGCCATGAAGAAAATTATGAGGTGAATTAAACTTTAATTTGATTTTTATTTGGTTTCAGCAACCAATAAAGGGGTAGCAATTTTCCAAGCCCTGTCACCGGTTGGAGGAATGCTTTGAGAACATCTGGCTTATTAACAGCAGTAACAATAAAGGCCAACCCTGTCTTTGCAGAGGGGCTGCCTTCCACGGCTCTTGGAGCACTTTGACTGATCATATCTGCTTCCCCAGCTCACAGCAGCCCCAGAGAAATCTTATTTCCTTGTAATTAAGCACAACTGCTAACCTCTCCCACAGCTTGCCCAGAATTGCCTGCTGGACTGACCTCCAGATGGACCACCAGGAGCACACAGCAGAGTGTGTGTGTGTGTGGGGGGGGGGAGCTCAAGGCACAGGGAGAGATAGACTAAGGTGCAAGGTGGCTATGTCCATTTGTTTTCCCTTCCCCTTATCCCCTGGAAACTTTGAACCAAGTTAGCAGAGTGCTGTGTTCTCCAGACTTAAGAGAGTGTATCTCTATGTGTGTGCACAGGAAAAAGGTTTCACAAAATATTTCTGGCTTGCATAGAATTCTGTTTTCCTGGAAAACAGAAACGATATAGAAATTTCTTGTTTTCCCCCAAATATCTTCTCTCCTTTCTTTCCTTCATTTTGCTAGAATGCTTAACATATTTAGAAGTTAAAGACATAACTTATCCTAATTAATAAAATTTCTAAATCAAATACAGTTTAGGTACTAACAGTGATGCTGTTGTAAATGCCAAAAAAATTAATAATGGTAGATCCATACAGTGGAATATTATTTGGCTAGTAAAAGAAATAGCATGCTGGCACACATTACACTGGGGCTGAACCTTGAACACATTATGCTAAATGAAAGAAGCTAGCCATAACTACAATATAGTATATGAGTCCACTTGTGTGAATGTCTAAAATAGGAAAATTCATAGAATCAGAGAATAGGTTAATAGTTGCCAGATTTAGGAGGTAGGGATTACTAATGGATATGAGGACTTTTTTTTTTTTTTGAGGTGATAAAAATGTTCTGGAATTAGCTAGTGCTGATGGTTGTACAACCTTAGGAGTATTAAAAAAAACACTGAATGATACATTTCAAGTTATTTACCTATTTATTTTTTATTATATGTACACATTTGTATCCGTATGTATGCCATGTGGGTCCAGGTATCCCCAGGAGACCAGAAGATGTTGGATCCTCTGGAGCTGAAGTTAGAGACCTCCCAATGTGGGCTCTATAAACCAAACTTATGTCCTCCAGAAGAACAAGACATACTATCTTTTGTTGTTGTTGTTGTTTTGTTTCTTTTGTTTTGTTTGAGACAGCATCTCTCTATTTTGTGGTTCTGACTGTCTTAGAATTCCTTTGGTAGATCAGGTTGGCCTTGAACTCACAGAGATCCACCTGCCTCTGCCTCCCAAATGCTGGAATTAAAGTCAAGTGTCCATCACAATGTGTGCTCTAAACTCCTTAGTCACCTCTCCAGGTCCTGAACTGCACATTTTAAATAGATGCATTGTATGTCAATAAAGCTGTAACACTTCCATAATTCTGATAACTGATGTGATTCAGGGGTCTGTGATAACTGATGTGATTCAGGGATCTGTAGCACCCTATCGCTTAAACTCCACCCTCTTTGCACGTATCATAAAAGACCTCTGATTCCTCAGTTTACTGCAAGATGGGAAACAAGTCTTCAGCAGTGGGATAATTTTTGAAAAATTACACTGGATGAGCAAAGTAAGCCATAGAGTAGGCAGGTAAGGTGGCTCAGTGACTGCAAGCTCTTGGCAATGAGCCTGGCCACCTAGGTGTGCAGAGAGAACTGACCTGTGCAAGTTGTCCTCTAACTTGCACACTGGTGCTGTCACACACACACACACACACACACACACACACACACACACTAAATGTAATAAAAATAAATTTAAATTTCAAAAGATATAGAGCACGCCAGACTAGCACTGTTCCATCGTGCAAACTGGAAGCACCCTTCCCTTCAGCTCAGAGCTGAAGGAGGGTGAGGGGGTGAGGGAGGGTCCACATGTTCCCAGACATGAGGTGATATGGCCACCTAAGGCTGGGTAGAAGAGAAGATCAGGGATGAAGGGAGAGGGGTTTTTTGTTGTTGTTGTTGTTGTTGTTTTTGTTGTTGTTGTTTTGTTTGTTTTTTCAAGACAGGGTTTCTCTGTGTAGCTCTGGCTGTCCTGGAACTCACTCTGTAGACCAGGCTGGCCTCGAACTCAGAAATCCACCTGCCTCTGAAGGGAGAAGGACTTAAGAGTGGTGTTGATAATAAAAGTGTGCTGTAGTTAAGGGGTTGATTGCCTTCTAAAGTTATTAAAATTTTGCAGAGAGAAGGACTGAGGGTGTAGCTCAGTAGAGGTGTATTTTTCTAGCATGCATAAGGTTCTGGGTTCAATTCTGAACATTATACTTTTTAAAATAGAAAATACCGCAGGAAAGATTCTTAGAAAACAGCTGAGAAGACAAGCCATCATAAGAGCAGTGGAGGCCAATGTCACCAGGACAGGTGTGCTGCTTGATTTATAACTCAACAGGGACATGCAGCTACCCCCTCCCACACACCAAATTAAGGTTACTGTTCTAAAAATATTGTTCAGATGATTGCAGAGATTGCTGAGTCCATACAGGCCTTGCTGCACAGCCTGAGGATCTAAGTCCCATCCCTAGTACCCGTGAAAAAAGCTGGAAGTGGAGGTAGAAGGTCCCTGGGGCTTACCAGCCAGCCAGCCTGGCAGTTACGGATCGAGTCCTGAGTCCTCAAAAAGCATCGTCACTCAGAAAACAGGTGGGTAGCATCCAAGGAGAAAACATATCCAAAGTTGTTTTCAGGCATGTGCACACACAGGCATGTGCACACACACACACACACACACACCTGTATATACATACACACCTTTATACACATAACCTATACACACAAAACCTGCGCCAGGTTTTGTTTGGTTGCAAGACCATTCTTGATGAAGAAAGCCATGTGTTGATTTATATGCTGGCTCAAAGCAGCACTTACCTTACTGCAAACAAGTACTTTGTTCTTCTCTGAGGATGTGCAGTTGGGATCCCTGCTGTCCCCTAGCCTTACACACACACACACACACACACACACACACACACACACTCACACACACACATAGGTACATACACACATACACATGCACCTGTACACACACACATAGAGAGAGAAGTATTATAAAATATAAAATACAAGGGAATATATTTGTTTCTATTGCTTTTTTCTATTTTTTAAAATTATGTTTCTAAGTGTTTTATTTGCATGAATACATACATGTGCACTATGTGTGAAACAGACAGAGACAAAGACAGAAAGACAGTGAGACACACACACACACACACACACACACAGACAGAGAGACAGACAGACAAAGACAATGGGACAGTGAGACAGAGAAAGAAAGAGATACAGACAGACAGACAGACACTGATGACTACCAAGGCCAGAAAGGTACTGGATCTCTTGGAACTGGAGTTACAGGTAGTTGTGAGCTGCCCAGTGTGGGTGCTAGGAACTGAGCTCAGGTCCTTGGCAAGAGCAGTCAGTAATCTTTCTTAACCACTGAGCCACCTCTCTAGTTGCACTGTTGCTGGGTTTTTTGTTTTTTGTTTTTTGTTTTTTGTTTTTTTTTTGGTTTTTTTCGAGACAGGGTTTCTCTGTATAGCCCTGGCTGTCCTGGAACTCACTTTGTAGACCAGGCTGGCCTCGAACTCAGAAATCCGCCTGCCTCTGCCTCCTGAGTGCTGGGACTAAAGGCATGCGCCACCACACCCGGCCGCACTGTTGCTATTTTAAAGGGTATATTCCACATTGCATTTGTTCTGGCCATTATACGTTTTTTAATACATGGCAGACGAATCTGGCACTTGTTGTGTATGCTGTGGGATGAAGTCTCCTGTAAAATAAATCCCTACACTAAACTCCGCACATTGTTCTTACCAGAGACCCAGGGAATACAATTAAAAAGCTAAACAGAGCGAAGGTAGAATCATCATCTTTCCCACCACTCTCTCAGGAATGATTTTTTTTTTTCAGAATAATACCTCTTCTCAGGGTAAGGACAGACCCAGGCTGGAACAAAGGAGTCAACCGAATTGAACGGGGTTGTTCTAACTCATAGCTGAAACAATAGTCTCAGAAGACAAAGCGCCAGAGAGAGAAAGCTTTTATAAATGTGAAAAGCTGGCTTTGAACATCAAACGCCAAAGCCCAAAGCCCACAGCCAGAAGGAAGCAGGACATAAACTTTATCCACAAGCCACAGAATGGGTAGGAAGTCAGGACAAAGTGGGCTGCCTTGTGAGGCCAGTTTACTGCAGAGATAAGGAGCCTGCCCCAGAGTGTAAATCAACTTTATCACTGAGCAGTGCTCGGTTCTGCTGGCACAGGTTTTGTTTGGTGGCAAGATGGTTCTTGGTGAAGAAAGTCATGGGTTGATTTATGTGCTGGCTCGAAGCGGCACTTACCTTATTGCAAACAAGCACTTTGAGGAGCTCTGAAGGGTAGCATAGACTTGTATTCTGACACCGGAGGGAAGGAGAGAGAAAGGAAAACAGAGAGTGAGCTACAGGCCACCTTCTCTCAGGATGTGCTCACCACCGCCCCCTATCCTCTCACTGGATCACTTGCCTGAAGCTCAGTGGTTTGGGGATCCCCCCCCCAATGTAACAGTTTAGGAGGTGGGGTCCCATGGAAGATCCCTGCACCTTTCAGGAAGTACTTCGAGGAGATGGGGAGACTCTTACAGAAAGTACCCTTACCCTCAAACCCCCAATCTGGCGTGCCCCAACATGGTCAGTGTAGCTAGACTGAAAATCACCTGAGTTTCCTAACAGCCCCAGTTCCAGAGCTCTGGTGTGGATGAGACGAAAACAGTGTGACAGCTTAGGAGACCCCAGAGACCTTGGAACACCTGTCGTTTACAGGTCTTGGTAGTGAGTGCTGTGGGGACCCACCACAAAACAGTGGGAGAGGGTCACTTGGCTGTGGTAGCATGTAGGTGAGCCTGTCAGGGGGCAAAGCTCTTTGGGGTGGTTACTTATTTTTATTTTGTATGTGTATGTGCCTGAGTGTACATCAGTGCACCAGATGTGTGAAGGAACCCGAAGTGGTTAGACAAGGGCTTTGAATCCTCTGGAACTGGAGTTATAGAAGGTTGTGAGCAGCTATGTGGGTGATGGGAACTGAACCTGGGCTCTCTGCAAGAGAAGTAATCACTCCTTCCCACTGAGCCACACATCTCTATAGCTCTCACGCTTTAAAAAAAATGTTATTTCTTTATTTCTTTACAGAACTAGTTTTTTTTTTTTTTTCAGTATGTACATTTGCACACCAGAAGGTACTGGATCCCCTGGGACAGTTACAGACAGTTGTAAGCCACTATGTGGATGCTGGAAATTGAACTCTGGAAAAACAGCCAGTGTTCTTAACCACTGAGCAGTCTCTCCAGCCCAGCCCTCATGTTTTCTAAGAATGTAAAATAAACAGTAAAAACACTGCAATTCTTCTTCTTCCTCCTCCTCCTCCTCCTCCTCCTCCTCCTCCTTTTAAGACAGGGTTTGTTTCTCTGTGTATCCCTGGCTGTGCTAGAGCTCACTTTGTAGACCAGGCTGGCCTCAAACTCACAGAGATCCACCTGCCTCTGCCTCTGCCTCTGCCTCCCTAGTGCTGGGATTAAAGGCCTGTGCCACCATGCCCAGCCTAACACTGCAATTCTTACATGCATATTTCAGGTGGCTTCATTGGTGTTGTATGGCGTGACATGCATAATGCCACGTTGCGTGTTAAGTGTCCAGAACCACAGCATTGTGAGCAGCAACACATGTGAGCATAGCCAGGGATGCCTCAGATTCCTATACATTGATTGTGAATTAATTTTTGGAAATCCTTCACTGTTGCCAAACTATTTGCAACCCTTCCATTTAGTTATTTGGCCCTCTGACCCTGGATGCTATTGCCTTATCTCAGGCTTGCATGTGTGCACCACGGATAGGTTAGGCTTGGTTCATAGCAACATTACCTCAGGATCTCTGCTGATAGAGCTGGGATTTAACCATGTACGGAGTAGAAAAGAAGAGGAAAGTTCCCCTCTCTGATGGTTTCTGTCTCCCAGTCTGGTCCCAGACCTCCACTGGATGAAGAGAAGAAATCACCATATCCCAGATTCAGAGAAGCGTTCTGATGCCTGCCTTTCTTATCTCTCTGTCTTTTCCTCTCCAGGAAAAAGGTCCAAGTTTTTGTTGGTAATAAAATGAACAATTTTGCAATAAAAGGCACATCAGTGTGTGTGTGTGTGTGTGTGTGTGTGTGTGTACGTGCATGCGTGTGTGTGTGTGTGTACACGTGCATGCGTGTGTGTGCGCGTGCGAGTGTGTGTGCGTGCGAGTGTGTGTGTTGCCAACCCATTTCCTTTTTTAATTATCAAGCATTAAGCACTACTGTGTCTCAGGATGCTAGACACTGACAAAAGTTGTCATCAAGGTGAAGAGGCTTTGCCTGAGGCAAAATGATGCTTTGTGTAGAAAACCCTTTTGCTGTTTAGGGGGGTCCTTCCAACCCACATTACACTGTAAATCGAACTCTGTCAAGTAGATGCTGTGTCATCAAGCCCCTCACCCCCTTGTATCCCCAGGAACAAAACAAAACAGAGGCACAGAAGTATGATTTTTTTTTTCCCCTTGCGACCAGTCCTCAGTATACATTCTGCAGAGGGAATCAAAAGTGTCCTTCAAGGAAGGACAGCTTTAGAAATTGTATTCTCTTTTAAAATTAATTTCAAAATCCAGTGTCGAGGGTGGGGGTGGGGTAGGGAAATCCTTTAGCATCCCTTAAAAGGCACAGGATAAGGTCAACCATAAATAGACGAGTCCGTCTCCTAACTAGGTTTGCAGGGAAGGTCAGATCAAGAGGGGTGACAGAGACGGACACATGGAATAAAGGAAAGACTTCACAGGAATAGGATGGCAGAAAGCAGAAATAAATTACAGGAACCTGCAACGTGAGCATTTAGTCTCCCTGGAGGACACGGATGTCCTCTGTGAGTCCTGTCTGGAGAGAGTGCTGGAAAGGAGTGATCCAGGTTGCTTGCAGATCTCCCAGGAGAGCACTGAGCAGAGCCCCAGGTACTCTCTGGGATTATAAGGCCAAGCCTGGAGTGAGTAGCTGTCAGGGAATAGAACGGGGTTAACCAGAAGCCTTGGAAGTCATCTGGGCAGCGGGAGAAAGGTGTGTGCACGTGTGCACTCTCACGTGCACACACAGGCAGAAGCATAGATCCTTGGCATGGTAAGAAAGCGGTAAAAAAGTGTCTCTGATTCTGGAAGTGGCTCCTTGGGCATTCCTCCACAGACAGAGGTCTCATTGAGTGCCTATTCTGAAGGTACCAGAAAAAGAAGTGCTGTTCTGGAAGCCATTTCATCCCATTGCTCATGCAGGGGACAAATGAACCCTGAATACAACCTATTTGCTCCAGTCGTATCTATTACCTTCCCCCTTTCCAACTTAAGAGCTTTGTTCACCTGTGATTTTATGGAAACGGCGGGACAATTCACTGGAGACTGACTAAACCCACACTATTAGGACACGTGACCTGGGGGCAGTTTGTATATAGGGCTATAGACAGCAAACTAAGTGAGTGTGTTCTTTCTTATAATGTTGGCCTGGTTGTGTCTTTCGTTTTCTTTCATGAAAGTGGGCTATGTTCATCAGTTCATTACTTTATCTCCTTCCAGAGAAGGCAAGACAGGGGACCGGCTTCGCCCATTCTGCATAGCCACTCCTTTGCCTAGGGCTGTAGTGTGGTCCCCATGGACTGTTTGGGACCAGGAGGCAGCCCTGCAGGACCAAGTAACTACTGTGACAAAGGAGAGGGAGAGGGAGGGGGAGAGAGTCCACTAGAAGGAGGAGAGGGGTGAGGGAAAGGGAGGGAGAGAGAGAGGAAGGAGAAAGTGGTTCCTTTCTGTGCTCCTGGGCAGTCTGCAGTAACAAGGGAAGCCCAGCTCTGGCCCTGGGCAATTCTGAACCCTCGAGAGCCTAGAGGAGCTCCCACAGCTTTGATCAGCCGAAGAGCAGGGAAGAGGTTCAGCAGAAGGTTGCCTTTGGCAAGAACAGCCGCATTTTCAGTGCCAGCCCTGGCTGTGGGCATTAGGGGGAGATAGCAGACAGCGATGGAGCTGCCGTGAGTTGAGTGAATGCGCCCCCACAAAGCGCACGTGCCAGAGTCTAACACCAGAGAGACACCGTTTACAGCTTGTGTTTTTGAGTTGCCATGACAAAATACCCACCAAGAACAACGTAAAGAGGGAGGGGCTTATTTTTAGTCTATCCTGGTGGGGAGAATGAGGCCGAGGGGAACATTGTGATAGGCAGGAAGTAGAGAGAGCCTTCTCTCCTTTCCGTTATTACATGTGGAACCTGCTCCCCTCCCTCCCACCCCACCCCACCCCACCCCACCCCACCCCACCCCTGGCTATGGGATGCTGCCATTCATATCCAGAGTAGGTCCTCTCTCTTAACTAATCCCCTCTGGATTAGTTACTTCATAGGTACTTCTCACCCTAAGCAGCGCGATGGTCAAGATTAACAGTCACATAGCTATTATGTGGCCTGTCATGGGGTTGTATGCTGATGTCGCTTTGGAAGTTCAGACAATCACATCAGGGCATTTACATAAATATGTAATAAAATATTTTATTCTCTGTTAGTTTAGGTTCATCCATCAATGCAGAGTCTTCCTCAACTATAACTGTATAGATTACAGAAGTAAAAATGCAAGGACAACCAGTTGCATTCTGAGCAGACCCGGGTCTGGCTGTTACTCATAGCCACTGTGAAAAATTCATCTTCCCAGGGCCCTTGGGTGTGATCAGGCTCAGTGGTACTGACCCACACTTAACAAAGTGCATAAAGCACGATGCGAAAACAGAACGCCAGTTATTAATGCACATTGAGATTTATATCTACCAAGGTGATGGGGCCCTTGTCTTACAATCCCTCTCTGGAGGAGAAAATGACCAGGCCAGTTCATTTATAATCAGAAGCGTTCCAGGTGAGTGTGGAGTCAGAGTAAGAATTGGTAATGGGATCACCTGGCCCTGACAGCTGGCTGAGCAAGCCCGAGGCATCTGTCCTGACAGTAGGGATATGTGCAGATCAGAATCGAGAATGGAATCCCTCTAATGGGCTGTGCTTAGCTCCTATGGTCCTTTCATTTCCAAAGTCCATGTCCCTGTCGCCTGACTTCCCAGGAGAGCAAATAACCCTTCCAGAGCCATCGCAGCTCATCAGTTGACTAAGATACAGCTGCTTGTCACACAACAGGCTGACAGAGTACTCAGCTCACCCAGCCCTTGCTTCTTTCTAGTCAGCACATGTGGTGTGTATAGCAGGTTGCTTGTAGAAGATTGTTTGCATTGTCTTTGCGGACTGATTCTCATTTTGGGTTTGGTGTGACTCATATGAGCTGCCTCACCCCAGTTTTCTCCATAGGGCTATGTCAGGGTGTTTTTTTTTTTTTTTTTAAATGTAGGGTGCTTTGTAGGTGAGTTGATGAGTTTGCCCTTCCACCTAGGCTGGTACTGTCTCCAGCTTTGAGGCCTTCTGCCTCTCCTGCATTTGATCACATCCCAACGCTTCCATACAGGCTCCATTTGATGAAAAGGATTTTCTGATGGTTTCCGAATTTGTCCCATTTATAGAACTGAAACAGAGGTAAAAACTGGTTCCAAAGACAAAGTCAGCAAAAATGGAGAAGCCCACATTGACAGGCAACTGTGCTTAAAGGACAAAGCACGCGTCTGCATGTGCCTTATTCATATAAAGGGTCAAGAAAGTCTGCTGCAATGACCACTCTGGGGAGCTCAATGAGGTGCAGACATAATCTGCCATCGGCGTCCCACAGGGCTGGGCTTGCAATACTAGCATTACTGAGACATCAAGGCTGAGTCTGCACTAAGGCTCTCGATTGAAAGAAAAACAGTTACCTGAAGCGGAAACTTAAGGGTTCTTTGGAAAGTCGTTTGGATGGTGTTTTGCTGGGGCAAACATGTGAAGGAACGTTTAGCTGACATGAACACAGGTGAAAGGCTAAGGCAGACTTGTGATAGAGTGTTTCGCTGAAGCAGACACAGGAGAGAGGACGTTCTGCTAAAGCAAGCACGTGAAAGGACACGTGATGAAGGATTCTTTGCTAACAGCAAGTGTGTACTGCTCTGCCTTACCTTGAGCGTAAGTTTGGAATTCCATAGAGAGAAATGGGCCATAAAACTTCTGATGGTGTGCTGCAGTTTCCTGTCGCTTCTGTGGCTGATGGGCAGAGTGGTGGCAGCTGAGGCAAGACCGATGGGGGATTCGTGATGTTTGGAGAGAGTGTAAGAAGGACTGGACGGACAGTGCCGGAGGCTGAGCTAGGCTTGCTTAGAGAGCTAGCTGTGCAATGCTTGTGGGTCAGTCTTTGATGATCTTCACTGTGCTGAGAGAGGCACAGCCTAGACCTCCTGGTGCCCCGCCCCCAGGCCTCTGCCCCCTCACCCCCCCTCACCCCCCCTCACCCTCCCCCCAGTCTCTCCTGCTGACTCACGCTGAGGCTAAGGCCTGGCTCTCTCTGCTAGGTAGTGCCACTGCCGCTGATTCCTGTTTGCTATCCTGACTCCACCAAACTGGACTGCTGGTGTATCCGTGAAGTGTTTGCGAGTGGATTGAGCTGCCACTGCTAAACTGTGAGGCTGAACTAAAACACAGACAAGAGTTGCTTCAAAGAACCTTTCTAAACGTGTCTACCCACCCCCATCCTTTCTTTCCCATTAAAGCATTTAAGAACCATCATTAAAAATAAGGCTTGAAAAAAAAAATTCAAGTTACAGTTACCTCTGCTGATAGAATCGGAGGTAAATTTTAATCTCTCCTTTCTTCTATAGTTCATAGAAAAGGCCAAACAGTATAGAGGCTGAGTTCCAGCTCAATGGCTCACCACCTGGGCACGGATCTTAGTGTCGTAAACTCTACACTAGGATTTTGGGTGGAATGCCTTAAGTTTATAGCCTTCATTGTAATAACTATAGAATCAGGCTGGTGAGCAGGTGAGTTAACATGGAGTAGTCTGGTCCTCAGTAGCTAAAATAATTATAGAGGTTGGGTTACTAAAAACCAATTAAACCCTCTAGTTTCGATTTTTGGTTGGCTCATTTTGGAGGTCACATAGCTGGGCAATGTACTATCAGTCTCCCACTGACTTTGCTGTGGACAATTCCTGTGATCTAGGGATTCTCATGCTAATGGTTGCCTGGTTATCTTTCAGGATGGACTTAAAAGACCACCTCTGCTGAAACTGACTTTTCACTCTGGTCTGTAGATGTCCAGCTACTGGGACAAGATGAAAAGCTCAATCTCTCTGGCCTCACATCGAGTTATCCCCTCTGCAGCCTCCACCTTTGGGGCAGATTCTACTCAGCTCTGAATGCAGACATGTTAATGATTTGAGAAATGTTTTGTCCAGAACTATAACTGGGTTGGCCTGGCCTAGACTTACCCAGGCTTCCTCCTTGCTCTCTTCAAGGTTAAAGACACACTTACCACCTACAGCAACCACAAAAGACAGTAAAAATGGTGAAAAGAGGGGGCACTCAGGCTCTTGGGAGATCCTAACTACTCTCAAAGAAAACCACGAGTCTCTCTCCCACTTATTACCCTGGATCTCTGCGAACATCCCCCTCCTTCTCTGTAGCATTAGAAGCCAGGGATCCGGAGATGCCAGCCTTCCTCCTTCCAGGTTGTTGGTGCCCTCAGTAAACTCTGCTTTCTTTATCTGTCTGCCCGTTTGGGACATTACTTTTTGATTGGGTCAGACTTCTGGACCTTAACTTAGTATCAAATATGACTTTGAAGGAATGTGCTTTTTCTGGGGTTGATGTGGACCAGGAGCCTCTGAGGTGAATGCTATTCACATCAGCTTAGCCCTGCATCTTCTGCTCTAGGGACATACAGGTATTTGGTGCCACAGACATCTTATCCTGAGTAAGTAAATCACAGGGATCAGTTTCAGTTCAGGAGAAATGAAGATGTGGGGAAGAAGCAAAGCAGGGTAGGGTGGACAGCTGGCATAGAGAGGGTGCAGTGGGCAACTGGCATAGAGAGGGTGCAGTGGGCAGCTGTCATAGAGAGGGTGCAGTGGGCGGCTGGCATTGAGGGGGTACAGTGGGCAGCTGGCATAGAGAGGGTGCAGTGGGCAGCTGGCATTGAGGGGGTGCAGTGGGCAGCTGGCATTGAGATGGTGCAGTGGGCAGCTGGTATAGAGGGGGTACAGTGTAAGACTGGCATAGAGAGGGTGCAGTGGGCAGCTGGCATTGAGGGGGTGCAGTGGGCAGCTGGTGTTGAGGTGGTGCAGTAGGCAGCTGGCATAGAGGGGGTACAGTGGGCAGCTGGCATAGAGGGGGTGCAGTGGGCAGCTGGCATAAAGAGGGGCGCTTAAGAGAGGAGTGGTCTCTGTGGTAAGTACAGCTGACGGTGAGAAAACTTATAACTCAAAGGAATTGGCCACGGATGCCTCTTATTCCCCTTTTAGCTCCCCCACCCCCAACTGTGCTTGTTTGATTTCTGGTGTGATGACAGGACAGATAAGAACACAGACTATTCTAAAAGGGGTTCCCCCAACTTTTCATCAACTATTAACACAGGTCATAACTAACTATAATTTGTTTCTGCTTCTTTAAAATAGTACCATTCTCCTCAATCTTCTTGCCTTGAAAATTACAGCCATGTTTACTTTGATGTTGCTTTCACCCGTCTTTCATAAAATACAAGCAATATTTACTGTATGGGACATATGTACCAGGCAGCTGATGAGGCTCAGGCTCCAGACATCCTGGGCTGTTAGGGTGACCTCCAGGAGTTGTAGAGTTCAAGAAACCTGATTCCCACTGGGAAGTAAAGTCAGTAATGGCTGCATCACCCCAGAGCCTCTGGACTGGGACATGAGTGAATTTCAAGCTCACAGGGGTGTGAGTGCAGGTAGAGAAAGTAGGGGTGAGGCAGGTGAGCGGTGGGTTTGGTTTGCCATTGCTGATGCCAGAATATTTCATGCCTTTGTGCTCAGAGCCTACCTACCTTCGCAAATTAATATTTTTCTATCTTCAAGCTTCTCACAGAACTTTCTCTTCATGACTTTCTTTTAACCAAAAGGTGATCACACTTTCAGGATTCCTTCTCTTTACTACCTTTCTGAGTGAGACAACCCAGTCTTCCCCTGGGGGTTAAGACCTATGAAATACTATGAAGAATGTTAATTTCATCGTAGGACTTTATTGTAAGCATTTCTGGATGCTTGTT
This sequence comes from Mus pahari, assembly GCF_900095145.1. Lineage (NCBI taxonomy): Eukaryota > Metazoa > Chordata > Mammalia > Rodentia > Muridae > Mus > Mus pahari. The sequence continues at coordinate 138,704,747 of NC_034594.1, forward strand.
ATTTTTCCAATAATCTAAGCTTTGAGGAGTAGAACGATTAGCTGCTTGAGGAACAGCTCTGTCCTCGCTTTCCTTTGCATCCAGCTTCCTTAAGCCGGGAGTTACTTATCATTTAAGCATCTCTTCTTTTGGCTTGCAGCCAGAATATCATTCTGGCAGCCTGGCTGCCTTGAACACTTTGTGCTCCCTAGAAGACTCCACTCCAGCTCTGAAAACAACTATGGTTGTGGTCCTGATGGCTGCTCACCCCAAACTTCTACTCTAGAAGGTTCTGTTCAGTTACAGCTGTTCCAAACAACTTGCACCGGTTCTTGGGAACTTGATTTTGATATGTCATGCCTCGGGGACCAGATGACCTTATCTGTAGTGACTCTGAATGGTCCCGATCATCTTACAGCTATTACTGGTCAGACAGGGCATGGGAACACTTTTCCCGGTGATGTAGCAGTCAGTCTGGGAGCAGGGGACTGGCCCTTGTACGAAGCCTTCCATGCCTCCTTTAAACAGCTATACAAACAAGATGCTTCTTGGTCTCTTCAGGTCAGACTGGAGCTTCCCTCATGGTTGCTGCCCATTTCTGACACAACATTAGGCCCAATTAAAAGTCTCTCCCAAATAGTCTTTTTTTTTACCTAGCTGTATTTACCATGAATGGTAAGTATAGCTCACCATCTCTGAGGTATATTGTCTGGCACATGCAGCATTATGAATTACATTCCACTTTAGCTACAGCTATCTAGAAGCTAGAGAATTAGGTTGTTTCTCTCAAAACAATGAAATTTGACAAATAAACACAGAAATGCAGGTTCTGTGCACTGATTCTTTCAATAAGAATTGCAATAATAATTCAGTTCCCACTTACAAGGCCACCTTAAGGTCACAAATTAGACACTGCTCTTCCATCTATTGAATCCCTTCTTCTCTGATGACGAGGAAGGGAGAAGGCTGGAGGGGACTGAGAGCTGATTCAATGGTCATTTTATAAGGTCTTCCCCACAAAGACCTAGGTATTCGAAGCTAGAGTTTAGTCACAGGATTTTTCAAGCCCTGTAAGAGTAGCTGGGAATTCCGATTTTCAGCTGCATACTTCCTCCTCACTCAAAGCAGAGTCTTGATACTGAAAAAGGAGACAGGATGGATTCTGGGTAGATAAGTAGCAACTTTCATAGCAGATACAGGGTCAGAAATTAGCTGCTCGGAGACTATGAAGTGATATTTCATTTGGCTTACAGAGAAGATGGGTGACAGTCTGTGTCCCACCCAGGAGTGTTCTTTCCTGGAATGCAGTCTCTCCCGTGGGACGGAGTGAACACTCATAAAGACTTAATGTCAACCTCTTACACATCAACAGGGATCACACCACAGCAGCCATGTCAGCTCACACAGCTGCTGTTTCCACTGGAAAAAAAACCTCCCCTTTGTGGTGAGGGGACAGATGCTTACGTTACTGATAAAGGGCCCTGAAACGTCCTCTTACCTAGATCTTACCTAGGAAAGTGAAGGATAAAGCAGGGCTTTGTGGTCCCTGCATTTTGCTCCTTGTCTCCCTCCTCCTTCTTCTCCCTGCCCCCTTTCTCTGACAGGCCCTCCAAAAATGTAGCCCAGACTGACCTTAAAAGCCTGTTTTAGCTTTCTGACTAATCACAGGTATGCACCACCACTGTCAACTTGTCTTTGATTCTTTTTTTAAAGTGTGTGTGTGCGTGTGTGTGTGTGTGTGTGTGTGTGTGTGTGTGTGTGTGTGTGTGTGCATTTGTCCTGCCCTGGGATTGAACTCAGGTTGATGGGTTTGGTAGCAGGTGTCTTTATCCCCTGAGCCATCTCACCAACCTTACCTTGTGATTTAAAATAAAATGCATTCCTAATTAATTAATTAATTAATTAATTTTTGTTACATACTTTAATTCAGAGACCAGGGGCTACAGAGAAGAAGGAGCACCCTCCTTGTGTTCCCCTGAGAGAAAATGAAAGGCTGCTCCAAACTCAGTCAAGGTGGGGATGATATATGTCCCCACAGTTTGACTCTGCACCCCAGATAAGGACCGTATCTCTCCTGGTTGAGTAAGGAGAACTTCTACATACCCCTTCAGTATCAGGGACTCTTGCCTTGACACATGGTCTTAACCCCCTCCCAGAGTAAATATTCTTTGGTTACTGCGATTGCCTATTTCTGAGTTAACCTTAGAATGTTTTGGTCGAAGCTTTTTGGGACAGCTTCTTAGGTTAATAGTAATGAATTGGGAACATAATATACCCTCAGAGTAAACACAAAAAAGTTTATTCTATAAATTATTCTTTCATATGCCATGATTCTACAGTAACTTGCCAAAGCAGAATATAAGAACACAGAAATAGAGCTAAATCAACCCACTGCAGTCATGGATAACTTCATCCAGTAATTTATCTTTAAAATGAATACACATTTTACATTCTGTCCTTTGGAACTGAAGTATTGGCAAGTACACATACACATATGCAAACACGCACTGTATTTTATAGCTTTAATTTATATTTCTTTGAAAAATAGACATTTTACTTATTAACTGTCATAATATTTATGCCCCATTTCTCTGTGGTTATTGGCAAAGTTATTTTCTAAATGGGGGCTAGACGGGTGGCTCAGCGGTTAGGAGCATTCATTCACTAGTCCTGCAGAGGACCTGGATTTGGTTCCCAGCACTCACTCAGGGGCTTCCACCTGACATCTTCTCAATTTCACAGGTACCAGGCATGCACATGGTACATCTTTATATACACAGGCCAGGACTGACACGTAAAATAAAAACAAAGAAAAAGGAGAAGGAGATTGTAAAGAGCCAAATAGTAACTGTTTTGGCTTGGCTGTGCACTCAGCCTGGGTCAAAATCCCTCACGTCTGCCTTTGTCGTGTGAAGGCAGAGTAAGGAAATGAATAAATGAGCTGAGTGGGAATAGCTCTCAACAAAACTCGTAATGACCGGAAGTAGAGAGAGAATTCTGGGAAGCTGGCAAATCGGGAGTCTGTGTCCTCACCCAGACAACAATTACTCTTGAAGAGTCTGTCCTATGAAACTATTTGGAAAGTCTGGAGTCCGTTGAAGGGGAGGCTTGAACAGTAAATTGCAGTCAATTTTGCTCAATTTCAGCTCTTAGCACAGGAGCTGCTACCATCCCCCACTTCCCAGCTGCAGGCAGCTTTGAATGTGCTCTTGCAGCAAATTCTATCTACCTGGTCTGAGGCTCGGAAGGAAAAAAGGCTCTTGCCTTCCCATCTCTCGGATCTCCGCTCATAACCACTGATTGCGATTCTGATCACAGAAGCCCAGAGAGTTCTAGTAACGGTTGCTGCACCTACCACAACGCCCTGTGAGTCTTCACTCCTGTCAGGGGAGATTTTCAAAAGATTCAGAAAAGTCAAGAGCTTCAACTCCTTCCTTCTTGTCTTCTTGACCTCTTCGAAGTCAAATTAAAGATGAAGACGTTCGTGAATAACTGACTGGGCAACAGAAGGAAGTGGGCGTGGTAACCAGGGGGAAAACAGGCTTGGAGAAGGGAGACACAGGTGGACTGTTATTCTTCAGGATGCTCCTTGTTATAATGATGGCCTACAAGCATGCTTTGTTTTATTCTTTTGTAGTGAGATCTGGCGTATGGTCAGGCTGGCCTCCAATTCATAAAGTATCTGAGGAGGACCTAATTTCCTAATTTCCCTACCTCTACTGCTTCAGTTCTGAGATGTCAGGCCTGTGCCGCAAAACCTGGTTTATGCAGGTCCTGGGGGCTGAAACTAGGGCCTTCTGCATGGTGGACAAGCATCTTACCTACTGAACTATATATATAATAGGGAGAGTGTGATGGTTTGTACATGCTTGGCCCAGGGAGCTGCCTAGAAGTCAGTCTTCCACTAGCAGCCTTCAGCTGAAGATGTAGAACTCTCAGCTCCTCCTGCACCTTGCCTGCCTGGATGCTGCTATGCTCCCACCTTGATGATAATGGACTGAACCTCTGAACCTGTAAGCCAGCCCCAATTAAATGTTGTCCTTTGTAAGACTTGCCTTGGTCATGGTGTCTGTTCACAGCAGTAAAACCCTAACTAAGACAGAGAAAATTTGATTTCCACAGTTACATGATTAGATTTAAATATCAGTTTCCAACAACTAAAATCAGAAACTGTACAAAAAGGGAAGTTTGTCACAAAGTAAACAAACAAACAAACAAACAAATTCCTGACAGCGTCTTGGAAAAAGACCTGTGGGTATATATGACCTGTTAGACAGTCACTTTAAAACAATGGCCTTGGAGACACTCAAGAAATTGATATGCAGGGCCTTTGCAGCCACTGTGACCAGCAGAGTAATGATCGGAGGAATGGAAGAAGGCAGGTGGGTTCAGTGTGACTCCATAGCTACTGTTGGTTCAGACTTGAGAGTCTGACCCTGAGTAGTTTATTTTAGGTATATTTAAGTGTAGCACATTTTGGTGAAATTGTTCCTGGTAATAATTAACTCAATCCTACGAGCACAATAAAACTTAAGACATGATTACATTGAAAGTCTTTGTAAAGTACATTACATCTTTCATAAAGATGGGCGGTCTATAGATTGACTGCATGTGACATCTTTCATAAAGATAGATTTTTCTAGATTGACAAGGTCAGATTAAAGGTTAAGGAGAGGATCCAATGAGATCTCGGCCACACAGATAGCACAGAGGTCACCAGGCTATTAGCCACATCTGTTCCCAGTCTTCTGGCCAGAAAACAAGTTACACATCTCTCCCTTGAAGAGACAATGTGTGTGTTTAACATTCCTGGTTCTTGTCTGTAAGCACAAGGACCAGGACCCCCCCACCCATGCCTCGCACGTGGCATACAAACAAAATGGAAACATCAATAAAGAGACTGAAAAACCATAAAAACAAACGAACAAACGGAAGCAGAGTCAGCAAGACAGTGAACGTCTGGAGACCTGAGTTCAAGCTCTGGATCCCATGATGGAAGGAGAGAATTGACTCATGAAAGTAATCCTCTCACCTGCCCCATGGAGCACACATGCTCACACCCATATACATGCATACACATCACACATATACATGAAAAGAGGATGGGAGGGGAGATGGCTTAGTGGGTAAGGGTACTTGCTGCTCAACTTGACCCACATGGTAGAAGGAAAGAATTGACTCTGGAAAGTTGACCTCTGACCTCTGCACATGTGCTGTGGTGTACGTGTCCCCCCTTCCTTCCAAATGAATAAATGGAAAATTTCTGGAGTTGAGAAATACAATAATGAAAACTTAAATTCTGCTGGAGAGATTCAGAGGCAGATTTGAGCAGGTGTAAAACAAAAATCAACATGCTTGAAGACAGGATGATGAACATTACCAAGTTAGAGAAACTGAAAAAAGAAAGTTTGGACAATGTTGGGCAGACAAACCTAAGCACTGTAGGAGTCCCAGAAGAAGTGAAAAAGGCAAATATTTAAATAAATCATGACTGCAAACCCCCCAAACTTAAAGAAAAGCAAAGTGTAAACATCTAAGCTCAACAAACAAGCAACACCAATTCACAGTGTGTCACACAATCGAAGCAAACTTTTGTAAGACATTGCAAATGTCTTACAAATGTCATCGCTGTGGTGAAATCCACTGCCAGTTACCAGTAGATTTCTCATTAGAACTTTTTAGAAGAGAGCATCAGTGGGTTAACATATCCCAGTTGTGAAGAGACAAAACAAAGAATCCAACATCCAGCGGTTTTTTCTCTTGAATAGTGAGGGAGAGATTAAGACATTCCTAGATAAACAAAGCTAAGGGGATTTGGGACTATTGGATCTTGTGCAAGAACTGCGCATGTGTGGTGTGGAAATAAGGGGACACTCAGTAACCTTTCCTAACCCTTCATCGTGCAGCTGGACTTTGAATCTCTGAAACTGTGCACTAGATAAACCCCTTTTCTCTCTAAGTAGTCTGCATCAGGATTTCATTATGGGGCCAATGGCTTACTGATGCAGGATGGTAAATGCAATCCTTGTAATCAGAAAGAAAATAACTATAGAATAGACACAGAAAGAAATGAGAGAGGAATTATACTTCTACGGAAAAAAAAGTTGGGGCTGGGGAGATTTTACAATGGGTAAATGCTTGCTTTGGGAGCAGGGGGACCTGAGCTCAGATCCCCAATTCCTATGTCAAAGAAAGAAAGAAACAAAGGAAGAAAAGGAAGGAAGGAAGGAAGGAAGGAAGAAGGAAGGAAGGAAGGAAGGAAGGAAGGAAGGAAGGAAGGAAGGAAGAGAAAAAACTACGAGCACACGAGTGCCTGTTACCCCAGTGCTACCAGGGCTGGAGTGAGGGCAGCTTGCAAACAGGCTCTCGGGAGCTTGAGGGCCAACAGCCTAGCTCCAGGTTCTGTGAGAAACCATGTCTAAAGTGGAAAGAGATAAAATATCAGACATGCATCCTCCTTTGTCCTCTTCCACATGCCTGCAGGTATGCTTACACCACACACACACATACACACACACACACACACATACACACACCTCCTTTCTCTTTCTCTCTTCTCTTTCTCTCTTTTAGTCTTTTTCTCTCTCTCCTCTCTCTCTCTCTCTCTCTCTCTCTCTCTCTCTCTCTCTCTCTCTCACACACACACACACACACACTCCAACAGAATACAAAAGAAGAGACAACAATGCTAGAAAACAAACAGCAAAATCGCAGAAGACCTTCCTTATCAACAATCCATTCAAATACACAGGAGACATTTCATTTAAAGACCAGGTTCGGCAGAATGGGTCTATCTACGTACCACTGTCTATAAGAGCCATTTTAGCTCCAGAAACAAAGTAAGTTGAAAGTAAAAGAATTAAATAGCAAAGAAAATACTGCACAAGTCCATGAAACCACTAACCAATAAAGAGCCGAGGAGCCTTTAGTCCCAGCTCGAGGAGGCAGAACCAGGATTAGTTCTCAGGACCCACATGATGAGTCGTCCACTGACCTCTACATGTGAAGTATAGCATGTATGCATTCTTCCTCCAAAACGGAGAAGTGAAAAATACCACCTCGAGAGGCAGGATGGTCTGTGTGAGTTGAAGGCCAAGTGTGAGTTCCATGCCACCCCACCCAGGGCTACAAAGTGAGGCCGTGTCAAACACAAACAACAAAACAAAACAAAACAAAAAAACATACATTTGCATATCAAACAAAACAGACTTTAAGAAGAAAAGGGTTAGAGGAGACAAAAACCAAATACCAACAGAAGCTCCAATACAGCAGACTTGTATAATAATCATAAGCATTCACGCATAAAAGCAGACCACCAAAATATATCGTGCAAAACTGATGACCAGAGAGAAGATAAATAAGTCAGCGGGGGCACTAGACAATATCGTAAATCAACTAGATGTGACAGTCACTTCCAGTTCACCCTGCCCAACTGTGGCTTATACAGGATTTTCAATTGCACATGGGACATTCTTCAGAATAGGCCATTTTTCAGGCTACAAATGAAGTAAAAATGTGTTATATACACACAGGGGAATATTCATCCAGCCCTTAAAAATAAGGGGAGTTTGAGTCTGCTAAAACATGGATGAGCCTAGAGAATATTGTTCTCAACAAGATAAATTACCCACGAAAAAGCAAATATTGCATAATTTCAGTTATATGAGATATTATGGGGGTCAGACTCCTTTATTTATCCAGTGCTGGGATAGAACAAGTGGACTCACATGTGCTGCCCATGACCACTGGGCAAGCAAGCCCTTGCCACCCTGTGACCTATTGTTTAGTTGTCATAGAACATCAGTTGGTGATAGAGGAGGAAAACTGTGACCTGGGAATTAAGAGTGATTAAGGTTGTAACTCTGAAATGCATTTAGTAACACTGAACAGTCTACATAAAAAGAGTTGTAAGTTGTATGTTATATGCATTTTGCCATAATTAAAAACAGGAAGAAGTTGGGGTGTACTGACATGTGCTTATAATCTCTGCACGTGTCACGACACTTGGGAAACCAAGACGGAAGGATTTCAAGTCTGAGCCCAGCCTGTCTCACACCTTCACTGACACCAAACTTTCAGAAACAGCAGTACAAAACCTGGAGGAGACTTGCCCCTTTTTTCAGGGCTGCCTCTGAGGTGGCTGGCGTCTCCTGGCTGGCATCCCGAAGACGTCGATGTCAAAATTACACCTAACTGACAGAAGTCCAGAGGACACCTTCTTCCAGCCTCCGAGGGCACCAAGCTTGCATTGCATGCCATGAGCACACACAGGCAAAATAACCACACACACAAGAGAAAAATAAGTAAGTCTTTTTTGTTGTTGTTGTTGTTTGTTTTGTTTTGTTTTGTTTTGTTTGCTGAGTCAGGATCTCACTATGTAGCCCTGGCTGTCCTGGAACTCACTCTGTAGACCAGGTTTGCCTTGAACTCACAGAGATCTGCCTACTGCACTAACGGTGTGCACTACCATGCCTGGCTTCAGTAAGTCTTCAAGATAGGCATTTTAACAAGAGGACCATCACAGATGTCTCACTTTCAATACTAAACAGAATAAAAGATCACCGAGTGAACAGAACACTTGAACAATACACATCTATGTGACCCAGTGCCAACGGCAGAACATGCACCGAGAGAAACAGGATGGGCATCCTTCCGAATGGCTCAGGGGACATCTCATTTGATGGACCGCATGCTAGGCTTTAAGATGAATCGCAGTAAATGTAAAAGGATTAAAATCCCACAAACTGTGCTCTCTGACCATGAGATTCAATTAGAGACCAGAAACAGAGGGATATGGGACTATGGCAAAGCACGGCAAGGTTTGATTTCTAAGTATTCCGTGCATTGGTCAGCGAGGAAATAAGAAAAATTAGAAATTTTTCTTGAGAGAAAAGAATGAAAAACCAACACCTCAAAATGCAGGGGAAGAGGCCATGCTTAAGAGATGTGTAGGCACAAAGCCTCATATGGGAGAAGACTGACTTCAGAGTGACAGCCAGGCCTATTACCTTAAGAAGCCAGAGGAAGGGTCATGAGCTGGCTCAGTCAAGCCCAGGCCTGGCAAGCCCGAGGACCTGGTCTTGAGCCTTAGAACCAAGGGAGGAAGGAGAATACAGAGTCCACAGCCTTGTCCTCGGGCCCCAACATATATACTACACTGCATGCACTCACACAGACATTTTAAATAATAATGTTTTAAATTGTTACAAGAAAGAGTCTTAAAAAAAAAAAAAAGAATCAGATTGCTGACAGGAGCCTGATATAGCTGTCTCCTGAGAGGCTCTGCCAGTGCCTGACTAATACAGAAGTGGATGCTCACAGCCATCCATTAGATGGAGCACAGGGTCCTCAATGAAGGAGCTAGAGAAAGGACCCAAGGAGCTGAAGGGATTTGCCGCCCCATAGGAGAAACAGCAATATGAACTAGCCAGTACCCCCAGAGCTCCCTGGGACTAAACCAATCTAAGAAAACACATGGTGGGACTCATGGCTCCAGCTGCATATGTAGCAGAGGATGGCCTAGTTAGTCAGTAATGGGAGGAGAGGCCCTTGGCCCTGTGAAGGTTCTATGCCCCAGTATAGGGGACTGCCAGGCCAGGAAGCAGGAGTCAGTGGGCTGGGGAGCAGAGGAAGGGAGGAGAGGATAGGGGATTTTTGGAAGGGAAACTAGGAAAGAGGATAACATTTGAAATATAAATAAAGTATCTAATAAAGAATAAAAAAAGAACAAAATAACAAAGCAAAAATTGAAGGAAGGAAGAAAATTATATATGCATGTATATATGTATGTATATAACAGAATAATAAAAAAAAATCAAGGAGGTCACAAAAGATTAGTCCTTTGGGACCAATAACATGACAAATATTTATTTAGGGTAATCAAAGAAACAAGGGGTAGAAATTATTTACATTTCTCTTTATGTTAGAAATAGAAATTACATCCTTATTTACATTAAGGATGAAGAAGAGACATTGTTACCGATCTTACGGAAGTGAGGAAGGACCGGAAGAGGAACTCCATGAACTCTGTATGCCAATCAACAAGACAGCAAATGAACCTGGAAAGACATGAGCCCGCAGGAGAAGACACAGAAACCTGACGGACCTATGGAAGGCAGAGAATGATTTAGTATTGCAAATGTCCCACCAGGAAAAGCCCATGCCCAGGTGTTCACTGTTGAATCTGACCAAATATTTAAAGAAGGAAAAATACTCATCTGCCAGCCTGGTGTGGTGGCGCACGTCTTTGATCCCAGCACTCAGGAAGCAGAGGCAGGCAGATCTCTGAGTTTCTGGACAGCCTGGTGCACAGAGTAAATTCCAGAATAGCCAGGGCTACACAGAGAAACCCTGTCTCAAAAAAACAAAACAAAACGAAATGAAATTTAAAACAAAAACAAAAACACAACACAACAAAAAGGCAAACAAACAAACAAAAATCTAATCTTTCAGAAACACATTTTGGAAACAGACGATGAAGGAACATTTATTTGCAGGCTACCAGGCTAGGACTACTGTAAATACCAAAAGCAGACAAAGATGTCGCAAGGAAACATTATAAAAATGCTAGGAAGACAAATGAACTTTAACTGTAATAGAAACAATACATTTCCATCATTTTACTTTGAGTGGTCAGGGTAGCTACCATGGGCATGCCTAGATAAAGGAGCTTAGTTTCAAGTTTCTCCCAGAGCAGTGGACAGTGACCTGGGGCAGGAAGGTTTGTCTTACCTTAGCAGGTATCTCTCAGGAAAAGAGATCCCTTCCCCTCCCTTTTGTCCTTGCCACAGGTGGCCAGATAGAGTCGTGAGAGTAGCAGAACTGGCCCTGCCCCTCACTTGCTGTGGTAGGCCCTGCCCCTCACCTTAGCAGCACAGCAGAGCCAGCCCTGGATGTGGAGGTCACAGGCGAGCTGGTGCCAAGGACATGAGTATGGGAGAGCTAACCCTGCTTCTGGTCTTCTGGGCAGAGGTGTGAGAGAGATGCCTTCCTCCCCTCCCTTATCCCTTGACATCTATGGCAGGCAGGAGAGCTTGGCCCCAGGGTCTCACCAGCTACAATACCCAGGAGAGTGGGCAGGGTAAAGCTGGCCCTGGTAGCAGGAGTTGCTGGTGAGCCAGCTCTGAGTACATAAGAATGGAAGAGCTAGCCAGGCCCAGATCCAGAGCTTTAAATTGGCCCACTCCAACATCTACCCCAGTGATGAACTGCTAGTATGCATGAAGAAGCCAGGTCCTACAGATCCAAAGCTACAGGATCTCTAGAATATAGGATATCCAAGAGCAGTTCCAGGGAGGGAGGTTGCAAGGAGCAGGGGCAGGTACCAGGGGAGGGGGAGATGAGTGGGATTGGCGTCCATGATGTGAAATTTACAAAGAACCAATAAAAAGTTTTTAAAAGAATTCTTTCCTTGGCAAACAATGTCTTTTCCCCTCACTGAAGTCTCAACAATAAACTCAGATATGATGTTATCAAAGTCCATTCAATGGCGCCAGTAAGTTTATTGGGCTTACTTACAGAGTATAGGTGCGTGGCTATTTACAGGGGTGTGGGTGAGGTCCCCTCGTAAAATACTACACTGGAAAGTCTTTAGTCAGTAGGAATGATGGTTCTCCTATAACTGCATAGAGAGTGTCCCTTTATGCATGAGAGAGAGAGAGAGGGAGAGGGAGAGAGAGGGGGAGAGAGAGAGAAAGAGAGAGAGAGAGAGAGAGAGAGAGAGAGAGAGAGAGAGA
>NC_034594.1:138716573-138724441 GCF_900095145.1 Mus pahari
GAGAGAGAGAGAGAGAGAGAGAGAGAGAGAGAGAGAGAGAGAGAGAGAGAGAGAGAGAGAGAGAGATTCCCACCCTTTGCCCTTCCTTCTAGGAAGTCAACAAGTCTGGCTAAGACGATCTTTTGCAGTCAAAAACAGCTGAACTCCCAAAGATGGCTGTTGTTTGGCTTAGAGGATTGTCCTGTACAACAGCTGGGCTAATTGGACTGAACACTGACACAAGCTGTTATTGAAGCATTGGCACAGCGTCAGTACATGGCAGTTACTGACCTCCGTGTTACTCTATTGAGTGTGTTTTATAGTAGCAGGCACAGTGAGAGTATGGGGCAATAAGTACTGTTGCTGACACTGAATTCGCACAGGCTTTGTAGAAGGCAGTTTGACTTGTATTAAAGGAAGGTGTTCTTGTTTCTGAGGTGTCTATGCACTGAAATTGTAATTTTCTAAGAATTTGTTCTGAAGACATAATTGGACAGATGTATGTGTAGCCACACTCTCCTGCCAGTGATGTTGACAATCAGGTGTTTATAAGTCGGTGATTCATCTCAGTGTTGTTTGTAACCAGCAAGATGTAAAAAAGAAAATTAATTGTTCAATAATAGACTGGTTAAAAAACAAACAAACCAGCTTCAGCCTGAAGATGGACTACTATAAAGTCATTGAAATTTTATAGACATAGAAAAAAATCAACAGCAACTATCTTCCAGTAAGATGCTACAGATCGCTTTACTAAATAGCGTTACTAAATATTTTCTTGACAGAGAGACAGAGACAGAGAGAGACAGAGACAGAGACAGAGAAAGACACAGAGACAGAGAAAGGCAGAGAATATGCAGGCATATGCTGCATGTGTGGAGGTCAGATGACAACTTTTGGGAGTGTGTACTGGGCCAGGGCACGTTTTCATCTCTGCCACTGTGTGGCTTACCCAGGCCAGCTGGACTTTGAGGTTCCAGGTGATTCTCTCATATTGCCATTGGAATGCCATGGAGTCGGTGCTTCCCCGTAGTTTCCAGGGTCGGGTCACCAGGCTTACATGACTAGCATTTTATCCACTGAGCCCCTCCAGATGCTTTTTATATTTAACTTCATTTTTTTATTTTTCTGTATATTCATAATTACATCAATAAACATATTTTCAGTGGTATAATCAATCGCTCATGTTGCCCTCATTTACATTTTACTACTCTTTTAACACTCTCTAATTGATTCTCCAGTCCCACCTTGAGTGTTTATTTATCTTTTCCAAAAGACTGGGGTCAGTATGTATGTCTTCCACGAACCCTTCCTTCCATGGTGCATTTATTCTCAATACATCCCTCAGACCCAGCTTCATACAAGCAGCTCCACTCCGAAATGACAACAAAGGGTGGCAGCAGCCCATGATCATGCCAACCTCCTGCCCTCAAATGGACTTACCGATCACCTGAAATAGGTGCAGGTGTCTCTTGGATGCACAGTGAGTGGAATAGCTCGCTGAGCTGCAGAATGCCCTTCAGGGCTCTGAGTCTGTTCTGTCTCACCTAAATTTCTTAAACCACCAAGCACCAGCAATGTAATGAAGAAAGTTCATAGAGGCAATGATTACAAAGGTCATTCTCATATAATGTGAATACATGTAATAAGTATTAATAATGTTTGTGGTATGCACCAGCAATTCTGAGGAAGCATATCTGATACTTCCAGCTAACTGCAGTGCACATTATCTGGCGAACTGTCATGTGCTTCTTGCAAGGGGACTCTGGGAGCAAGGAGGCCTCACTTGTCCCAGACACAGGCATATTTATTGCAAGTGTCTTCCAAAACTCACTGTCATGGGTCGGGCTCTGTAACAGCAAAAGGAAAGAAGAACAGCCAATAGCCAAGGGTATTAGAAACATGCCCTGAAGAACAGCTATAGGGCAAACTCTTCCCAGCAGAGTTTACTATTGTTATCTAATGGCATAAAAAAAAAAAAAAAAAACGCCTGCAGTGGGATCAGAAGCCAGAAGCTCATTCGTGGAGAGAGCCCTCTGGCCTGCGTGGAAATCTCTCATCAGGAACTCCAGTATGGCAGGTTTGGCAGGGCTTCCCCGGTCATTTCTGTTGTGTGTCCATGCTGCTTTTGCTTGCTCGCTCAGTCCAGTTACTGCAAGCATTTGTGCTGGATGTTGTAAGAGGCTGACTCGGTGGTTCTTTGCTCTCTACCTGCTGCTCCTAGCTGTCCGCTGCTTGCTCTTTATTCTTTTATTTTTGCTAGCTACATACTTATTGAACTCATTCATTCAAAGCTAAAAGCATGGCCATCATAGATCATTTTCTATACAACAGAAGCTTAAAACAAAAGCAGAAAATAGCAGATACTCACAGATCAAACATCTTGCGGAAGAAGGAACTGAGAACACCCCAGACAGGATGAGACTGTACCAGCGAGCTGGTATCAACACCACAGACCATTCCATTAAAAAGTATATGCCCTACGTTGATTTATAGTACTGGTTCTTGACTTGGGGAGCCTGGAGATAGTAGATGAGATGAATTAGGTATAACAGAAAAGTCTGTGGACTTCAAGATCCCATGCCATTCCTGTAGAGCATGTTGTAACTGGAAAGCCACAGGGAATGGGGAAGACACTGTTTGCTCTACAGTCAGGCAGAAATGCATTTTAAAGTCAGCCCTGTCGATCTAGATATATGGTTTTGTGCACATCATTTGACTTCAGTGAACTCGTTCCTTCCTCTTTAAAGTGGGTGTGGAGATTTCTATCTCATAAGGCTGTGTGAAGTGCCTTCCTTTGGTGAAGACCCACTAGTCTTGCGTGTGAACTCTCTAGCAGGTAACACTGTTTGGTCCTCTCTGCACTCCTAGCACCAGAACAATCTTGTCTCACATTAAGTGCCCCAGGATGCTGGTCCAGTGAAAGAGGAGGTGATGAATGGAGCCGACAGTGGGGTCTTTTATGGCAGCTCTAAACTTAAATATACACCAAAGGCTTGGAAGATATTCCAGTTGGTGGAGTACTTCCCCAGCATACTGGAGACCCTGAGTCTGAGCCTTAGCACAGAATAAAACTGAGCATGGTGGTACAACCCTGTACAGCCAGTACTTGGAAGGTAGAGGTAGGTGGATCAGAAGAAAAAGATCATCAATGGCTGTATAGTGAGTTCAAAGCCAGCCTGGGATACATAAGACCCTGTCTCAAAACAAAATCATATCTATCTATCTATCTATCTATCTATCTATCTATCTATCCATCCATCCATCCATTCATCCATCTATGTATCTGTTATCTATCTATATCATCTATCTGTCCGTCTATCTATCTATCTATCTATCTATCCATCTAATAGACAGACATTAGGACAAAACTGTCTAGTAGGCCTACTTTTAGAGCTATCTGCCTACATTTTGGCTTTGTGTGAAATGCACATTTGTCCTGACCCCACTTTCACCCAATGGGCAGTCATTTTCTCAGTCTGAGAGACCCCATGAGGATGAGTGATTTGCCTAATATCTCTGTCTGTCCTCACACACTCACATGCACACACCCTGAAATCAATCTGGAAACAGAACCCTAATTTCCCCGGAGCCTCAGCCCAGGAAAGCCTCGTTGAAACTCCCCCCACTCCAGCCCTCTGCCGTCCTCTGGCAGTCTTTGTAATAAATTGAGAGCTACATAGCTACCTGCACAGCACGGCTTTAAAGGGGAAAGCTGTCTGAAAGACGCACAAATATTGTGACTCCCTACAATGAAAGCGTCTCTCCCGGGAGCCGGGAAGAGAAAGCGTGTGGAAATCTTAACCTCTTTGAACATGCCATCCTTTACGTAAAGCTCCTATTTAAGAACTGTCCCAGGAGACTGCATGCTTGTCATCTTCTCCACGATCTTTCGCAGTGCACTGTTTATTAGTGAGACGGCTAACGTGCAAAATGCAGGAAGGCCAACTCCGGCTCCGGCTTTGTTCAGGAACTGTCTCTTTTGAATGGCCAGGCTGCCAGCAGCCCTGCAGTTAGAGTCTAGATTTCTCTGTAATTGCTGCCTTAATCCCTCCCCTGGCTTAGATCCTTAAAAGGGCAAAATGGTACAGTACAGAAAGTGGTTTTAAAATTAGACATATCTAATTGTAAAGTCCTAGGCTCCAGACATTTTTTTTTTTACCCTGTGACTCTGAAGACATTACTTCGCCCTTTGTCAGTCTAAGCAGAGCACTGTGACAAAATACCATAGGTTAAGTAATTTATAAAGACAGAAGAAGGTTGCTCAGAGTCCTGGAGGCCGAGAGGTTTAAGGTGAGGGCAGAAGCAAATTCAGTGTTTGACGAGGAGCTTCTGGTTTTATACCTGACCTATCTTCCCAACATCTCCTCACAAGGTTGGGGAGGCAGGCACGATCAGGCCCCACTTACTTTATAAGGACACTAACCTCATTTTCACAAACCAATCATGTGCTAAAGGCCCTACCTCTGAATTGTTTTTACTCTAAATTTAGAGATAAGATTTGACGATGTAACTTGGGAGGCACATGTAACACTCCCTCTAAATTCCTCCATCTGTGAAACATGCTGCATGGATTTTCATAGCAGTCTCTAAGGCGAGAGGAACTTAGCTGAACGCTTGTCAGTTGGCTTTCCAATGGGATTTCCAAAGGAAAAGCTGTGGAATTTGTGGTGTGTGTGTGTGTGTGTGTGTGTGTGTGTGTGTGTGTGTGTGTGTGTTTCTATGCCCCTCTGGGGGTCACAGGGGCTGAGAGCAGAAAGCTTTCTCTGTGGCTTTCCTGTGGGAGGCCTTGTCTGCAATGGACTCTTGTTTGAGAAGGGCAAGCCAGGCCCGCTTAAAGTGACTTCTCAGTGTGCAGAGAAGGACAGAGAGAGTCATGCCTGCTCTCTGCCTTCTTGCCAGCTGCAGGGGACTGCGTTCCCTTGGGGAGTGTCTTGCCAGCTGCAGGGCACTGTGTTCCCTTGAGAGTGTCTGGTTCTCCTGGAGCCGTTCTTAGCAGCCCCTTGTGAATGAAATCACAGCAGGTTCGTGGCAGCTGGCATGAGACAGAACAGGGCTGGGACTACTTATTACTCTGATGACATCTGAAGTTTCTTTCCTGTCCCCTGTTTCCCCCACCCTGCACTCTGCATTGCCTTGAAAAGCCTAGCCACTTGTCAAGACTGGGTTCTAGTGGAGTGTTAAAGTCACCTGTTGGCCTGAAGAGAGATGCTTTCAGCTCCTTCCACTGGGAAGCCAGTGAAGTAGGAGGTTTTTCTACTTCCCAGATGGTGAAATGAACTACTCTGTCCTTGAGCTCCAGCCTGACAGTACCATCCAACTCTGAGTGTCCCTGCCGTGCTCACACACTGGGGTGCTCACACGCTATTTCTCCCTTCATCTTAACCATCTTGTTTACTCATGGGGTAGGAGGGATCTTGAAACTAAAGAGAGAAAGTGGATGCTCTATGGATGCTCAATGTGTTGTATAATGAATTATGTAGCTAGGAATTCATTCTGTTTTCAGAAAAGGACTAATTTAAAAGCATGTAACACAGCAAATGACAGCCAGGGCACAATTGCCCTGTGCCAGGCATTGTTGGAAACACTTGTTAAAAGCCATCTATCCTGGAGGCATGTGAACTCTGACATGCAATCAGATTGACTTAATTTCAACTGGGGTTTTGTGTTCCAGTGGCTTATCATATGCATTACTTCATCTCTGTAAGTTTCAAGGCTTTCGTTGGTTTCTCCAGGGGAGCTATCTTCACTTAGTCTGGCTAACCCCTCCTCGGTTTCCAGGTTCCAACTTAAATGACCCCCTCTTAGGATATCTCCCTGAATGTCCCATCTAAGATGACCTTTCCTTCCCACTTACCTCTGATCTCCATCATTTAACCCTGTTTATTTCCTTCGAAGCGCTCACTATCTTCATCCATTGTAAACATTTCTTATGAGCTGGTCCTCTTGAGACCAGTCTTGGTGTTTAGTTTCAGGAGATACAGCCCAGAGTACAAGCTCTCCTTCCTAGTGGGGTCAGACAGACGAATTGACAAGCTGATAATAAGCGAATAATATCCTGAGTGTTCTAAAGTGCTATTTGTTTATTACATCTCTTTATGAGAGTGTTATCTCCTAAAGGGTGAAAATCACTCGGTCTTGATTTCTACTGAATTCTCAGTGTCTATCATGCCATGTTTAACATAGCATATTTTTTTCAAACTAAGGCAAAATACCCAAAGAGTAGGATTTTGAAGAGTAAAGGAGATAATTGTAGAGATAATGTAGATAAGCTATGCTAAATCTCTCAGTGTAGTTAGTGCCTGGAATGTGCTAAACACTTAATATACGTATTGGCTGTCTTTCAATTAGATTACAAAGCTGTGCTCTTAACTACTTTACCACATGGTCTATAATAACAGATATAATAATAACTGATTATTATTATAGAATTATATATAACAATGTACAATTACTGAAGTCTACTGCATGCCATGAACTGTCTGGGCACATTAAAAGAATCTTATTTAATTATAGTGCCACAATCATCCTGAAAGTTGCACATCTTTAAATGCTGAATTCCTCTAATAAAATGTAGCCTGGAATAAGCCTCAGAGATGAGTACAAACATGTGCTGTGTGAGTTTAGGGCTGGAGGCACGGGTAGCCAGGAGGCCAGAAGACAGAACCACAAAGGCACCGCTGGAAAAACCCCAGAAGGGGCGGGATACTGGCAGAGTGATATGTGAAGGACTGTGCAGCTCAGACAGAAGAAAAGCCCAAAAGTGAGCACTGCACGGTGCTCCAGGGAGTGCTCCATCCACACGTGGTCAGGAGGTGAGGGGCAGGAGGAGGTTCCCCAAATGACAAGGGAAGGGATTTGACATTCATCCCATAGATAACGAGGAGCCATCAAAGGTTTTAAGCAGAAGAATACAAAGGGTGAGCTTGGTGGAGATTTATCTGGTTCTCAGGCAGGTGATGGGGCTGAAATGGCTCAACATGCTGCTGTTAAGTGTGAAGCCGTGGGAGAGAAGAGACTTGTTCACAGAGATGGTGCAGATGGCAGAGCTTAGGGGGTAGGTATGTGGTGCAATATTATCTGGCCTCAGGGAGGTGAAGGGCGGTGACAAGATTGGCTGTGAGGCTCCAGGTTTTAGTATTTTGGTGTTTTCTAATGTGTTTAAAAAATGTCAAGTTCAGAATCAGATATCTAATCGTTCTTTAACTCAGTTTTGTTTTGTTTTGTTTTTTAATTCTCATGAGTGTCTTAAAACGTCTTTCTTAAGATTGCCTCTGTTGTCTGTTGCTTCAGGTAGCACGGTGTCCTGGTGAGCTACTAGTAAAATGGTGACATTCAGAGAGTGTTAAGTTGGAAAAAAGTGAACAGGATTATCAGATAAAGCCACTCTCTTAGTTTACCTTCCACTGCTGTGGTGGATACTGTGACCAAGCAACTTGGGAAGAGAAAGATTTAACTGCCCCGCTTGTCTTCATCACGGTCCATCATTGAGGGGTGGCAAGGCAGGAGATCAAGCAGGGAAGAAAGCTGGAGGTAGGATCCAAAGTGGGCAGTATACAGGAAAGTTGCCCATTGGCTTGTTCCCCATGGCTTGCTCAGCTTGCGTTCTTGTACAACCCCAGGCCACTTACCCAGAGGTGGTGCTGCCCACACTGAGCTGGGCACATTCACATCAACAACCAATCAAGACAATGCCCCATAGTCTTGCCCACAGGTCAGTCTGATGGAGGCACTTTCTCAAAATTTACCTCTTCCTAGATGATTGTGGTTTGTGTCAAGTAGACCGAACAAACAAAACCAACCAGCGCTTGGTTGCCATTGGGGCCAGCTTGTGCGTTCTCTCTCTCTCTCTCTCTCTCTCTCTCTCTCTCTCTCTCTCTCTCTCTCTCTCT
>NC_034594.1:138725071-138773902 GCF_900095145.1 Mus pahari
AGTGCTGGGATTAAAGGCATTTGCCACCACACCCGGCCCAGCTGGCTGTTTTAATTGTCCCTCCACCTAGCGTTTTCTGTAAGCAGCTTCCTCTCCTCACTCACAGGTGGAGCCTTGTCCCTGGGCACAGGTGCCCTGTGGTTTCCACGCCTTGCCTGCAGCTTTGTAAATAGACCCTTAAGAGATTTCCCCTTTGAACTGCCCTATTTGGGTGTGGCTTTTGTTTCCTGCTGGGACGTTCCTGGGCGATACCCCTTGTCTCTAGAATCCCAGCTGCCCTGTTTTCATTTTACCTGCTGGGCTTCAGCTTGGGTGGAAAAAAAAAATCACGTCCTTTCCCTACCTAACCCCCATCCCACTTCAAAGTCCTGTGCAGGAGTCTACTCTGGTAGACAGCCTTTCTGTACACAATTACCCCTTATCTTAGGTGTTTTCTCTTGGTGTATTCTAGGTTACTCAGAATGGACAAAAGCCATAGATTCAAAGTGTCTCCTCATCTCTTTCCTGTAAAATAAAGCCCTTGCTCTCTCTGAGAGTTGATTCTATGTAGCTGAAATTTTATTCTGAATATTATTTTCTAACAGTGGGCTGATGTGTTCTGGGCCTGTGCTTTCCCTGAAGCCTGTCTACATCTGGGGAGTGGTGCAACTATGGAGATGGTCCCTACTTTAACATGTTCTTTGTTATGTCATAGCTTTCTGTCTGTCCTAGGATGATGACTTGTATATGCTTGGTCCAGGGAGTAGCACTATTAGAAGGTGTGGTCCTGTTGGAGTAGGTGTGGCCCTGTTGGAGTAGGTGTGTCACTGTGGGCATGGGCTTTAAGATCCTCATCCTAGCTGCCTGGAAGCCAGTATTCTGCTAGCAGCCTTCAGAATAACTCTCAGCACCATGCCTGCCTGGATGCCACCATGTTTCCGGCTTGATGATAATAGACTGAACCTGTAAGCCAGCCACAGTTAAATCTTGCCCTCATAAGAGTTGCCTTGGTCATGGTGTCTGTTTATAGCAATAAAACCCTAACTAAGACACCTGGTTCACTGTTTCTCTCTCCACAGACAACTAGACCTTCCTGCTGGATGTTACTAGCATGAGATAAGACAGAGGATACTCATCTTGTTGGGGTACTTTCTTGGTTAGGATTTCACTGCTGTGACGAGACACCATGACCACAACAACTCTTATAGGCAAACAGTTATTTGAGACTGACTTACAGTTTCAGAGGTTTAGTCCATTATCATCATGGTGGGAAGCATGGCAGTGTGCAGGCAAATATGGTGCTGGAGAAGGAGCTGAGAGTTCTACATCTTGGTCCACAGGCAGCCAGGAGAGACTGTGTATCTCACTGAGTGTAGCTTGAGCATATATGACCTCAGAGTCCGTTTTGGCCACAACCCCTATGGGGCAAGCATTCAAACACATGAGTCTATGGGGGCCATACCTATTCAAACCACCACAGGTACCCCATCCATATCTATGAATCCTCCCAGACTTTGGAGCCAGCTTCTTCACTCTGTTTCTCAGCCCTGAGATAGTATTGGTTTCTTGCAGCAGCTGGTATCTGTCTTCCCTTCGGCTCCCTTAACCCTCACCCGTGCCTATGAGCACGGTTTCTGCGCCAGAAGAGTTGATAACTTTCGGTTCCCAGCTTGTTGGCTATCTCTCTGTGTTTGCCATCTGCTTTTTGTGGAGGCTTCAATGAACCTCTACCATTTAACTTTATTTGGGGACTAAAGCATACTGTCACTGCCTATCAGTCTCAGCTAGAGTCTTACTTCACAGATATTTCTTCAAGCTCATCATAAACCAAATGTAATTTTCATTGATTTAAGTTCTAAAAAATGTATTCTGGACTCCAGGAATAAGCTGAATTCTCAGAATTTTGAGTATAGGATCCCTGGCAGCTGTGCCTGGAGTCGTTGCAGTGTTGCAGGCAGAGGTCTTTCCTTGGGGCTGGGCACTGATCTTTTTCTGGTGGACTGTTCTAGTGAGCTTCGTTGGTCTTCTTGTTGGCCATGCAAGCCATTATTGTCCTTGTGATGTAGGGCTCAACTGAAGGTGTATAGGTTGTCCCTTGGCCTGTTTGTCTCAGGCTTACATTCAGGGCTGGAGAAAGTAAGGCAATTTAGAAATCAATACACCATAAATGTCTGCCTAACATTCATTCAGTAAGATATGAATTGGGATTGACTAGGAATAGTTTTGATTTCGAAATGCATTGCCTATCTTGATGTGAGATTAATTTATTTATTTTGGAGAGAGATCAAGAAAGAGAGAGAGATAGAGAGAGACATGCAAAAGAACTGACTTTTGCTGGAAAGGCAAAAGGACCCCACTCAATGATACTCAAATTTCTTCTTTCAGAAAATTGAAATTCAAAGGTAGATACCCAGCTGATTGTGCGTACATCAGATGCCTTCCCATATGAATGAGGAGGGAGGAACATTGAGCTCTCCCGCAGACAGAATGTATAGCATGCATAATGCCAGCCTTCTTGCAGGGGGTAAATTAGGGTAGCATCTTTATGAATGATGGAGAGATACACTAAGCCTTAGAGATTAGGGCCAGAATCTGACTGAGTGAAGGTGGGCAGAGAAGGGAAGGGCAAATGGGGGAGGGGCTGAGCAGTTTTTCTCAAGGCTTCTTTCTCCTGTGGTCAGTGGAGGGAGATAGACCATGGGCAAGACTGTGGAGGCTGGCATTAATCCAGCTGCATGGGTGGCATTTTGAGCCCTTCTTTGTTTGTGATGCTCAGGTTGGCCCCCACCTTTACCTTGGTGTTGTCTTGTGTGTCTACTGTGCTGTGTGATGCCGAATTAACACACAGGAGGGGTGTGCAAGCTCTATGCCCCATGAGTCTTAGCGTTGGACAAATGGATCACATGATTATTACTTATTATTTCTCTCATCGGTGGGCCCCTCTTTTTTCTCTAATTAATCATTTCTTCGCCACTTTTGCTCTGGAGTTAGAACTGTTGATGGTTGATGCCTCCGAGCCCTGCTTGGCTCCTCGTGGAAAGGCTCAAATACAACGATGTTTGCATTCTTCCCTTCAGAAAACGGAACTTTAAGGACGGACCCCATGGATGAAATCTGTAACGGATGCCTCCTCATCAGAGTGAAATGAGAGAGTGAAAGGTGCCTTGAATGTTTGCTCAACATTAGTTCGGGGAGACACAAGTTCAAGTCCTGCAACTTCAAGAACCTTGTGGAAAAAAAAAGGAGTAAATAATTCTCACCAACCTAACCCATACAAGGTTCAAAGAAGAATAAAATGGGTTATCCCTTGCATTATTAAGTGACTCTTCATTACATTAAAAGCAAGAATGGCCACTGGCTCTCATTAACAAACTACATCCTCATCACTTTGACTTGAGCATCTTTCCGTCTCTTCCATGCTTATTTTATTTCCATGCTGATTGGCTATATCATATCCTAAATTCTTCATCATTCTCTTTAGTAATGAGACAGCCATGGTTGCTTAAATATATGGCTTTCACGGAGCATGGCACACAAGTGTGGCTGGCTGACGAAAACCTAGTTGTGTCTTTTTACATGAGGTTCCTCTAGCAACCAGTTACAAAAGACCAGAATGAAGAAATATTTGGCAGCATATCAATTTAATTAAAAAGAAGCCATGATAGTTACGCATTGGCAGGGAGAGGTCAGAATCACTACAGAATAGATCACCTGGGTCTCATTGCAAAACCTCAATGAAGAGACCCACAATCTTCAAGTCAGGTCTTTCTTAGTGGCTTTGTAGATTCACTTCTCCACTCCGTGATGGACACTACCAAATACAGAAGGAAAACATGAAAGCTTAGAGGGCCTTGGGTGACAGAAAGTGTCAGCTGGTCCAGAATGTGGGGCTCGCATGGGTGGCTCTTCTCTCTTCTCCACCCTACTTATGTCCAGGACCTTTCTACTTGGACACTTGCATTTTTGCCCATATGGAAGAGCCTGTCTACCTGCACAACCCTTAGCAGGTCATGGTAAACTGTTCCCAAGCCCAATGTTTAGTTGAATGGCTTCTTCCCATGTTCCCAAGGTCTCCAAGGTGGGCCTCACTCAGCCCAGTCCTCCCTCCTCCTTTGCAGTTTGGTTCTGGTTTCCTCTTGCCGCTTTCTCCAGGCAGCAATGATGGCTTCATCATCCATTTCTTCTTCCTCTTGCTGGTTTGTGCTTCTCCGATACTGGGACTGACGCCCAGACGCAAACCTCCCTTCCTCTCGGTTTTCTGTCTTCTCCTTCTCTCCCTCCTCTTCAGACCTCATGAAGCTCTGGGTGAATTTCCTCTTGGCCCCAAACTCAGCGAAGTCTGATTTAGATGACTCTTCTACGTCTTCCCAGTCCCTGGGCCTGGTCCAGTTTGGACGCCTAGGCTCTGGGGACTCCTCCCCATCGGAGGGTTCAGGGGTCCGGCGGAAGAAATAGGGTTCTGGGCTCTCCTCTCGGGAGCTCGAGGTCTCGCTGAAGGTGGACCGGGAGAACTTGTGCATCTCTCTGGCCTCCTTGGTGGTGGAAGATGAGAACCGTGAGGTGTTTCGCACAGTGTCGCCATTGGCTTCGTGGAAGGAGGTGTCCTGTTCCCGTGACCTAGATTTGGAGAACTTGTAACTGCAGGATTTAGACTCTGTTTCCCGGAGCAGCGAAGACCTAGTATATCTTCCCCTGGAGCTTCCAGACCAATCACTTTGAGGAGTAGATTTTTCTTCCATCCTGAGGCCACTGAGCCACGTATTAATATTGCTATCCATCTCGTTACCCAGGCTGCGGCCATCTCTATAGTGATCAGAGATGGCCAGAGAGGAGGAGGCATCTGTTTCCGGCTTCTGGGAGTTACTGCGGGAGGAATACCGGAAGCTTCCGATGGCACTGTCTGTGTCCTCGTCTCTGTCACCCATGCTCATGTCCTCGTCATCCTTGGCCTTCTTCTTCTTGAAGAGAGAGCTGCGCTTGTTATCAGAGGCCAGCTTCTCCATTTTATACTCGGACATCTTCTCCTGCAGCTCCATCTGCATCTCTCTCTCCTTCCGGCCGAGCTCCTTCAGGTCCACGTTGTCGGCAAAGAGGCTGTAGATGGGCTTGCTGGTCCCCTTCACTTTGTTGCCACTGCCTTCAGCCCTGGAGGTCAGCGAGCTGGTGGAGGACAGCACAGACTGCACATCGGAGCTGGGTCTCCCCTGGCTGGGAGGCGGTAAGCAGCCACTCAGGGAGGTGCTGAGCACGGAGAGCTGGTCATCCCCAAGGCCGCTGGCTGCTGGAGCTGCCTTCATGCTTGCAACAGAGGGCGAACGGGACAACAAGAGCATTTCGTTTTGCTTCTGGGCAAGGGTTTCATTGACGACATTGGCAATCCAGTTCTGGATACTGGCAATGGAAATGGTGTCTCCAGGCCCCACCGGCAGGTTAGGCAGCGGGGTGGTGGGCATATTACTTGCAGGCTGAGACAGGTGAGAATGGTGGCTCTGGGTGCTGAGTACTGACGCTGTGTCCCCATCCGCACTGGCCGAGGGGGCTGCGGACCAGAATGCAGACAGGGGGATACTCCTGCTGGCGGTTGAGCTGTCTGCCTCCCAGCTTCCCATGGACTGACTCTCCTCCAGTGTCTGCCTGCTCCTCTCCAGTAACTCTAGTCTCCGCTGTCTCTTCTTAGCTAAGACCGTGTCCTCTCCTTTGCTCATCTCAACCACCTCCTCCTTGTTCTCACTCCCCACCTTTTTCTGGTGCTTCAGCTTCCAGGCCTGGTAGGCTGTTAGGTTGACATCAGAGAAGTTCTTCTCTCCCACGGCTGCCTCTTCTGTACCATGCTCACTGCCCCCGTCTCCCGCCTCCGAGTCTTTCTTGTGAAACCCAAATTGGATTCTCTTAACCTTCCACCTTTCCAGGGGAGTGAGCTTGTCCTTGTTCCTACTGCAGAAGTTGTAGAAGGAGCTGGCCTCCGACAACACACTCTCCTCATCATCCTCTCGGACCCTGCTCCCTGCCTCTGAGCAATCGCCAGCCAGCTCCTCCCTCTTGCTCTTGGAGCGGTACTTCCGGGCAGCCTCCTTCTCGATCTCCACCAGCCTCTCGTTCCACATGTCCCAGGTGCTCTCCGAAGACTCGGAGTCAGAGCGGTGTCTTCCACGGCGGCTTTGGCTGCTCCTCTCCAGTTGCTGCTTCAAGACCCGGATGCTCATACTCTCAGAAGCACTGCTCTCGCTTAGGGTGTGTCTGCGCCTTCTGCTGGAGTTGGAGTTCTCTTCCTCTTCTTCCTCCCGATTCCACTGCTCGCGCCCTTTGGCTTGGTACCTCTCATTTCTGCTCTGCCACTCCTGGATTATCCTTTCTACATCCTCATCCTCACAGTCGTCTCCTTTTCTACCCTGGGCAGCCTCCGCCTTGGGGAAGCCCTGCCCCTTCCTCCACTCCTCATACAGCTTCTCTTCCTCCTCGTCATCAATGAGGGTGACTGGTTTGGAGACCTGGCTGGCCTTCCCCAAGGAGGAGCCACTCAGGTGGCTAGTGGCATCATCTTCTTCTTCCACCATCAGTGAATTGACTCTAGCACCCAGCATGCTCCCAGCATCCTCCTCAGACTCCTCTTCGCCATCCTCCTCTTCCCTCTCCTCCATCAATTTCTCGTTGAGCTCCCGCAGTTGTTTTAGGAAGCCGTCGTTGGGGTAGATAGCCCGCTTTCTGCGCACAGTCATCAGGGCCTCCAGGATGGCCATGCTGTGGAAGATCATCAGGTAGGCGACCACCAGCACTGCTGACCTGCTGATACCCATTTCACTGCTGACCAGGACTTTCCCTAAAAAACAAAATGAGCACAAGAGAAAATGATACAATTTCTGGGTTTCCTTGTGGTCTTTTTCTAGTGTGCTGGCCCGATGCATTGAACTTGGTGCGTTTGCCTTGACTCTGTTCATCCGCGCTCAAGTCACACAGGGACTTGTCCCACGGACATCAGAGAGAGCACCCCGCCCCCACTGTTGTCACTTCCTAAACACTGGGGTTCATTTCTACCTTCTCCCCACAAACTCATCCTCATCTTAGGAGAATTAAGGAAGTTGGGGGGGGCAGAAGACGGGAGTACACAGCTGGAAAGTTCCCTTTACAGCATCCTGCAAGTCACACCCCCACCATCAGGGCCCTGCAGGATGCTGACAGCAATGAGAACTTATGGGCTCACAGATCCACAGACACACACTCCTCCTTCCACAGGGGCGAATCTAACTTTTGGAGAGTTCTTTCATTTATTAGGGTAAAGTATAACCTACTGCCTCCAGTGCTTCTATGCTGATGTTCTGGGATCAACCACAAACTCATCTGTATGAAGCAGACCCTTTGTACAAAGGCCCTTACTGACAGCACTATCATACTTGTTTTGCTTTGTTCTGGTTTTCTGAGTCTTTTAAGCATTTCCCTCCTGACTATAGTTGCCCTCTCCCAGATATTAAATCAAAACATTGAACTGTTAGTTATTTAGTTAGTTTGTTGGTTTTTTTTCATGAGGAATTGTTTCTAGGATAGAACAAGGTATTTCCAGTTTAGACAACTCACATAGGGAAGGTTCCCTCATCATTTGTCGTGGACACATAGCCTTCACTCATGCCATCTGTGTTGATCATTTTTCACTACTATAACAAAATACCTGAGGCAGGTTACTTTATAAAGAAAGTAATTTTTTTTTTTTGAGGCAGACAGTAATATGATTCTGAAGGTGCATCATCTAGAGGTTGTACCTAATCACAGCCTTTCTGATGGTAGAGTCCTGAGGCAGTAGCTTCAGAGGGTAAAAGATGTGAAGTGTGTGTGTGTGTGTGTGTGTGTGTGCATTCACATGTGCCCCTCATCTCTGCCTCTTAAAAAGCTACCAGGATTAAGTCGTGAGGCCTCCATCCTAACGACCTTATCTGATCCTCTCCTAAATGCTACATCTTCAAACTCTAGTGTTAGACCAGCTTCCACCCTCTTATTGTCTAAAAAAACAACTGGGGTTAATTTTCAGGTCAGGAAGCTCTGGGAGGGGCCCTCAGCCTTCTAAACCATAGCATTGCTTACAGTGAGGATAACAGGCCAAACAATGACCTTAAATTCTTCTATATCAACTGAAATCTATAAAACTTGGAAAAAAAATTCCACCTGCCACTAAGTCATGTCTCATCTTGTAGTATGTTTTAAGCATAAGGATAACATCATAAATCCCTACAGATACTTTTGGTCTATGTGGTCTGTTCTTCCAGCCTACAGAAGCTTCCGGAAGTCTCAGCTGTACCATTCGGCAGACATGTTGTCCCCTGGCCTCCCCTTCTGCTTTGCATCTTTCATAAATGTGACAGACACTCTGTCAGTACCTTCATTCTAATGGCTGTTTAAGATGCAGCCAGAGACCCCGGGAGACCTTCTTCCTGGCTGCCATCAATCTATTTGCCAACAGCCTTTGGAGATGTTTGCTAAATCGGCAGGAGTCCTAGCCGATAATAGCAGCAGGGGATGATTCTTTTATTATTATATTTTTTTGTGCCAGTAAGGCCATGCCTTTGTCACAGAGGTCAGAGACAGAAACCTGCAAGGACCCAGGGCCCAGCGAGGCTGCTAGTGCCAGGAGTCAGCGGCCACTAGAGGGGGTAAGTGAGCAGAGCCAAAATGATAAAGGCCTCTGTTTCCTGTTCAGCCCTTCCTAACACACCTGGGCCTCACCGAAGGGCCTTTTTCTTAACCTTCGTGCCAGCTCACAACCTCCGCTGTGACGGATCAAGATCCTGCACTTGTCCTTTGACAAGCCAGCTCACTTTCAGGACGGTACTGCCTAGTGTTCGTCACGAGGGCATTGAGTCCTGCTTAGACGCAGGCTAGCAGAAAGCAGGCCTGGAATGGGGGCAAGTCTTCCTTTGCTGTGTCCTTTGCTCCTGGGCTTCCTCTGCAGAACCTCAGGGAAGCATCCGGAAAGACAAGGAGAGGCAGAGGGAGCTGGGCCTTAGGATTTCCACTCGGGTCATCCAAGCAAGAACAGGATCGTTCTCGTTTCTCTCCTATGTGCAGGGCCCAGGCAAAGGAAGCACTCACGGGACAGAGCTTGTCTAGCATTTGGGAGGACCTGGGTTTGATCCACAGCAGCAGGGAAGAGGCGTGAGCACAATTCCAGTGACGAAGTAAAACAACTGTATCATTAAAGCAAGGCAGGAAGACGTGGAAAATTATGGGGACCCGGGAATGGGGATGAGCCCCTGTTGAAGCCTCTCACCAATGGGGATCAAGAGTTCCAGCAACTATGTGACAGTGCTGCAAAGATGGCCCACATAATGATGGTGTTCCTTTCATATATGGACATTTTGTTAAAACAGCAATGACATAGGTTTAAGGCCTGGATGTATGTGACCTCGGACAGACTTCATTCATCTCCCTGACATTTTCTGGGGATCCCAGACAAGTCTCTTAACTCTGGTTATAGTGAAGGCACCTAACTTCTTGCACCCCCCAGGGATCTAGAGTTTTACCTTATCTACAGCAATCCTGTCCGGCGCCCCTCAGGAAGCACCCTGAGGTCTCATTTAAACTTGACACCCTTTAAAGATAATAGCCTTGGAGCCCTACCAGAACTGCGCGTGTGGCTACTGTAAAGGCAGCCAATTGGCTGCTGGGGTGCTCCCGTGCTCCTGGGGTGCCCCGCTTTCTTCTTAAGCTCTTCTCTTTCTATCGACCCCTGTTTTGAAATGTGTTAAAAATGTCTTTTAATAAACACCAAGCCTGCCTCGTAGTGGCTCATCCTGAATCCTTTTGTGTCAAGGATCTGATTTTACCTCACAGGAGGTCCCCAAAAGATTAAGGGAGCGCCTCAGGCTGATGTGGGGAATGGCATGGAGCTGTGCCTCTGTCCCCGCCACCACTGACAGGATGAAAACTTTCCATCAATAAAATGGCTCCAGGAAGATGACCAACGTACACAGTCATCACTTTGTTTAGCAACTGGGGTGATTGGTGGGTGGAAGGCCCATCTGGATAAGGACTCTGTTTCAAAGATTAAAGAGTGTCACCAGAGGTAGCACTGGGCTTCAGCAAGACGGTGTCTACACCTTACCTATCCCACGGTGTCTACACCTTACCTACCCCACGGTGTCTATACCTTACCTACCCCACGGTGTCTACACCTTACCTACCCCACGGTGTCTACACCTTACCTACCCCACGGTGTCTACACCTTACCTACCCCACGGTGNTACCTACCCCACGGTGTCTACACCTTACCTACCCCACGGTGTCTACACCTTACCTACCCCACGGTGTCTACACCTTACCTACCCCACGGTGTCTATACCTTACCTACCCCTCCGTGTGGTTTTTTTCCCTTTAAATTGTGTATTTGTACTGTATTCTCCCAGCCCATAATCCCCTCCTTTTCTTCAGAACATACCTCTCCACACCCCGAGGAAAACGCGTTTACCCAGAGGCCATTCGACTGGCTGTCGTTGATAGGACTCACGGTCAATAGCCAAAACACCAGAGTCTGCCAGACAAAATCCCCAGGGTCTGGAAACAGGACTGAAGCAGATGACTAGCTAATAGCATCCTTCTTCTCTGTCATAGAGGAAGAAGGAAACCAGAAACCAGGAGCCCCGTGACTGTCTGGCGTATCCTCAGGCCATGGGGTCCTGTCTTGAAATTCTTTCCTGTGTCTCTTGGTAGCATGGCTTCCTTTAGCATATGCTTTTCGGAGGACTTGGAGCTAGTTTTGCACTTGCTAACAAAATCTATGTCCCCTTGTATGTGTATGCTGTCTTTATTATGTTTTGAGACAGGGCCTTGGAGTGTAGTAGTGGCCTGCTACTTGCTATATATGGCTTGGAAGTCATGCTAGCCCTTTCTCCTCACCCTCCCACGTACTCACACTACTACACACATTTGCCATCTCTTTGGGCTAAGAGAATTTTGTTTTTACACAGAGGCAAAGCCAGAGGACCTGTCTAAGATTCTCCACTTTCCAGTCTGTAAAATATAAATGGCAACACCCATCATGGGACCACTGTGATGGAAACTGGTGTTCTTTCTGCCAGCGCATCCCCCAGGAAAGGGAAGGAAGTCTCTGGGGGAGCCAGTGCAGTGAAGACTACAGGGGGTGTTGGCTCAATTCCAGCATAGGGAGAGGAGAAGCCTCAAGGTGGGTGTGGGGCTCCCTGCACAATGGCCAAGGGTTAGCCTAAGTGGCTCTCGACCTGTGGGTCTCGACTCCTTTGGGATTGCATACCAGATATTCTGCATACCAGATATTTACATTATGATTCATAAGAGTAGTAAAATTATAGTTATGAAGTAGCAAGAAAATAATGTTATGGTTGGGAGTCACTGCAACATGGGGAACCGTATTAAAGGGTTGTAGCATTAGGAAGGTCAAGAACCACTGACCAAAGTGGGTTTGCACTGGTGCATGAATTCTAGAGGCTGGGCGGGTGCCTTCCATAAGCCAAAGGCAGGGAACTTCCCGCTCCAGTGCCGCATCTTCATCCTACACAGGCCTACTCAAGCTGTGATCTAACTTCTGCCAAAGTTCCCTGCCTACTATGGAATTCATGCTCTCCTTTAGTGATGGCCACAAGACATCCACAGCCCATGCCCTGCTTCCCAGCCCTTTCTCACAGGAGCCTGGCCCCTGGTTGTGGGATGCAAAGGAGCAAAGACTCCTTGCCACAGACATTGACACTTGCAACCCACATAGATAAAAGGCCTGCATTTTTTAAAAATAAGCCAGGTGAGTAGTTCATGTCTGTAATCCTGGCATGTAAGAGGCTGAGGCAGGAGGATTGCCTCAAGTTGAAGGCCACCCTGGGTTACATAATGAGTTATAATACAGGCAGGCTACAGAATAAGATGTTGTCTCTCTAAAACAAACGAACAAAAATCCCAGGGTTATTTTTTTTAAAAAAGCATCAAAAGGAAAACTCTTCGTGTACGTGTATGTAATAAAATTTACACACATTCACATATTCTGCGGGGGTGGGTATTTTCCATTAGAAGCTCCCAGTCCTGGTCATGGGTGGAGACAGGCTATGCCCTTTCCTGGAATCACTAACAATATTATTCTTAAGATGATGGCAGTAATTTTTAAAACATTTGTCATGGGGCAGGCAGTATGCTGTATACATTTGTTTCTAAGTTTTTAATCCCTCACAGAAATATTAACATTAGTTATGTATAAGGACGCTGTGCTCCCCGGAGCAAGGAGAATAGTCCAAATACAAAGCTAGATACTTATGGACTCCAGGACAGATCTCTGGACAGCAAAGCCTGCACTTGTACTGCCAGACTGTGGTCCTTGAAGGGGCACAACCCTGTCATGGAGGAGTGTACAGACCTCTGGGCACTCCTACGGACTCTGGTCTTGTCCCACAACACCTCACACAGCAGCCTCGGCCCCTTCACTCCTTCCTAATTGGCCATTCTCTAAGGCAGAGGGAGTGACTCCTAGGCCATCAGTCACCTCAGAGTCCCGTCATCCTCATGGGCACTCTCACTTGCCCGTGGATTCTGTTCCCGATGCTCTGCCCTCAGGTGCTGTGCTAATTCAGCCCAGTTTTTTGATTCCCAAGCACATCAAACTTGGGGCTTTTGCACTAACTGGTCCCTTAGCCAAGAGCCACCCCCCACCCCACCCCCAACTCGCTCATCTTCCCAAGGGAGCTTAAATGTCCTGTTCTTAGTCAGCTCTTCCCGGGCACCCTCAGGGAGTGAACCTGCAACTTTAGGGTGTCACTCTAGTTCCTTTGTGCCTTGCATTCATCATGACTCCCTTCCTTCCTCTTCTTCCTTCCTTCTCCCCCCCCTCCCCTACCTCCTTCTGTCCTTCTTTAATTTCCCCTCCCCTCACTGCCTAGTGTAAGGCCTACTGCATCTCAGGAGAGTGTGAGAGTAGCACCTGTTCCTGCCCTTAATAGTAGCCCACAGGGTGAATGGTCGTTCAACCTTGTGAAGACAGACATCCCCCCAGGCAACCAGGAACTTTTTATAGCATTCCCCCTCTGGGAGATTTCCAACAGCCCGGAACCTGCAGGACCCGCTCACCTCTGTAGGTCAGCAGAGCTTCGTCAAGGAACTCAGCTGCTTTCCGGAAATGCTGGGAGATGTCCACCTCCGGGAAGTCATCCACTTCCACCCCCAGGTACTGGATCTCCAGGCCAGTGTAGAACTCAGAACCAGTGTAAACTCCTGTGCCGTGTGCAGCATTCAGGATGTGGGTGATACCCAGCCTCTTGAGCCGCCCCTTGTTCACAGCCACACTTCTGGAATAAGAGGCAGGGCATGGTTGCCAGAGTCAGAACTAGAAAGATCTATTACCAGTATGATAGGAGCACATAGCTAGGCTAGTGCTCCCTCCTATGCCCCTCGTGGCCCGGGGCTCACTGTTAACACCTTTAATAAAAGAGGGGCCGATGTTTTGGGCTACAGCAAAATAGAAAAAAGACAGGGTATTGGTTGGGGAAGGCAGGGGGAAAGAAGGATAAGACTAATATACATTGGAAATGTACATGCATCAAAGCATAAAGGTGGCATAAAAAGTAAAATTAAGGGGCCAGAGAGATGGTTCAGTGGTTAAGAGCACTGGCTGCTCCTTCAGAGGACCCGGGTTCTATGCCTCACACCCACATGGTGGTTCAAAACTATCTGCAACTCTAGTTCCAGGAGATCCAACACCCTCTTCTGGCATCAAGTATGTATATGGTGTATAGATGTACATGCAGACAAAACATACATACAAAATATTTAAAATAGTAAATAAATAGATAGATAGATAGATAGATAGATAGATAGATAGATAGATAGATAGATAGATAGATAAATTCTTGCTCTTGGCATTACATGCTGTGTTTTCCCCAACCCCTAACACACACTATTTTATTTTATCCTTATCATAGACTGAAGAAGTAGAAAGGGCAGTTACTTTTATATCTTTTTGAAGATTATAAAAATGAATTCAAGAGCTTTTACCCAAGGCTTAAAAGGAGAAAAAGACCAAATAAGGTCTAGTGTTCAGGGCTCTTTCTTTTGTAAATGGAGATCAATTTGAAGAGCCCCCCCCCCCCCAGGACAGCTCTGCTCAAAGAACTGCAGAGGCCTTTAGCTAAGGATATCTGGAGATATCTAGTGACCATGGAATAAATGCTTCTGGACCTGGACATCTAGTTAGAAGTCACTTAGGTCCTGATGATCTGGGAATCAGGTTCTGGGCAACCAATCAACTCTGTGATAGAGTGTAAAACCAAGCATCCAAAGCTGATCCCACACTGCCTGCCCCGGGGCTCCAACCTCCATCTCTCGATTCTGGATCTAAGGGTAATTGCATCAGGAAGATGTCTTATTAAGCAGCCAATGAATCAGCAAAAAACCAGCTTCTCAAAATAGCCTACTGGGTACCAATTATGCACCAAGAAGATCCTGAAGAGATGCAATGTGCTGGCTTCTTGTTTTCACGTCAGCAGGCACTGGTTAACTTAAAACCAAGTTTTCTGATTGTAAGAACAGTGTCTGGGAGACCCGTATATTCCAAAAGAAACCCAAAGGAGAGAACAAAATCACCTCTTGGGACTATTAACATTCTATCACAGTTCTTTCTATGTGAGGTTTATGAGAATGTGTACATGCACACACACACACACACACACACACACACACACACACACACACACTATTGTGTACATTTTCATTGTTTTTTGTTTTGTTTTTTATTTGTTTGTTTGTTTGTTTGTTTGAGACAGGGTTTCTCTGTGTAGCCCTGGNGGCTGTCCTGGAACTCACTCTGTAGACCAGGCTGGCCTCGAACTCAGAAATCCGCCTGCCTCTGCCTCCTGAGTGCTGGGATTAAAGGCTTGCACCACCACGCCCAGCTTCGTTGTTGTTAACCTTGCATGCACATGCTCATGGGTACTGTCAGTAGCTCCTGGTGTTCTCTTGTCTGGTTATGAGGGATGTGACGGGTGGTAGAAAGGATGGAGCTGGCAAGCACCTATGACACTGGGAAGGGCAAAGGCTGTGCTGGAGGGCATTCATGGGAAGGAGGAAGATAGGGTGCTCCTTTTGTCTGGAGAGCTTTGTGTGCAGATCAGTAGGAAGACTCTCTCCAGTGTCAGGCCTGGGTAAGTGGTCAGGCAGGCTCCCTTTGATGGCAGGAAGTGCGGGAGCCTTTGATGAGCTAGAGGAATTTCATCTCAGCGACTAACCAAGCAGAAGGACAGAGGGACACGTCCCCCAGGGGCTACACTCACTTCTCAGCTATGAAGACGTTGGGCCAGACCTCATCCACCTCATTCCGAGGGGCCTCTTGCCGGTCCTGGGTCAGTGCCCGCTGCAGGTCCAGCACACAGGGGGTGTTGAACAGGCTCCTGTCATCCATCTTCTCCCGGACACGGTTGTACAGGTCTTCCACCAGCAGCTGTTCAGCAGACTCCAGCATGCCTGGACACTCAGTGTCTGTTCTGAGCCCCCGAGGCTTGAGTTCTAGAGGGGACAAGTGACATTTGTCTCAAAGAGTTAGGAACACAATTGCTTTCCCTGTCCTTGGGGAGAGCCTCTCTTGGCTAGCCTGCTGCCAGGATCCTGGCACAGATGGACTGCTGGGAGGCTCTGCCAGGAAGGGTTTCATTAGGATTCAGGAGGGCCGTGGCATCGACCTTAGACACTTGTCATCAGGATCCACTGCAGGTGGATGTGGGGGAGGGAAACCAAGCTGGTTTCTGCCATTCACGTCTTTGTAAAGCTGGCTGATAACTTCTTAGACTTCCGTGTTTGACTATTCACAGTATGTCTGATTCCTGTCTTCAACACCATAGTGCTCAGTGCCACATCATAGGATGTACTAAATGATTAAATGATGTTCTTTCCTAACATAGTCCACCCTATCACATCTGGAACACACACACTCCTAGGGAAAGTTAGATTTTATCCGTCGTTTATGAGGCATCGCTTCCTGAGAGGCATTGAGTTTGCTTATGTGTCTCATTCATTGCTTCCCCACACTGACGCTCAAGTGCCCGAGGTTCTCGCCTCTCTGCCTGCAGTTATTGTCTCTCTGCAGCCCTCGATGCCTCAGTCACAGGAGGGTGGGAAGTATGATCTCACCCCAGGACCCAGGGCCTTTCTGACAAGATGTCAGAAAACTCAAATTTGAAATGAGCTCAAATTCCAACTACCTGAGCCCTCTGTCACCAGCTTTGCTGCCTTGCTCTGGCCAACCCCACCAGAGGTGAGGCGGACGTTAGAGAAGACCAGGAAAGAGTGGAACTGTGAAAGATGTCTGACCCAAACTTCCTAGGAAACCAAACCAAACCAAACCCCTACACATTTCAATCATGAGTAGTAGCCATGAGTGAAATACAGAATGCTGTCTGCCTCAAAACTTGCAGTGTAAAAAGGACCATAGCAGCCCACCCTGCTTTCCCTTAATTTTTCTCATGCCAAGCTACCTTATCAATTTAAAATTTTAAAATGACAATTTAGTTTGTGTGTGTGTGTTTGTGGGCACACACACTACAGTGTAAAGGACAACTTGTGGAAGTTGGTTCTTTCCTTCCCCATGTAAGATCCGAAGCTCAAATTCAGGCCACCAGCCTTCGTGGCTAGCACCCTTACCCATGAGACATCTCCCTGGCCCCATTTTATCAGCTTTTGAAGACAGATTAAAAACTACCCTTGAGCGGAATGGATAGCGACCTAAATGTAAACACCATTGTGAACAGAACTCTCTGGGTATTCCTTATTTCTATCAGTTTCTTGGACTTTTAGGTTTGTGTCTATCACACCCCCCCCCCCACACACACCACCCCTATTTGCAATCCTCGAAGTTAACAAAAATCAAAGTGAACAGCTCTGGGGTGTCTATCACAACCCCCCCCCCACACACACCACCCCTATTTGCAATCCTCGAAGTTAACAAAAATCAAAGTGAACAGCTCTGGGGTCAGAGTGGAGCTGCTTCCCTCCATGACTGTGGGCTAAAGAAGCATTCGTGTGATATGTGATTAGTTTACCTTGTCCCAGGAACGGTACTGAGGTGGGTTTGGCACACCCGTCTCTGTGGGATCTGCTCTACTCAGTGTGATGGGCTGCACTGGACAAGGATGCCTGCCCCTTCCATCGGGACCCCTACAAAGGCCTTCTGTTGGCTATTGGGCCCTGCCTCTGCTCACACAGATGGTAGCTGTGTTACCTTCGTTGATGATCTGTTTGGCAGCTACAGCTGAGGAGAGGTGAATGGGCTCCATGAAGATGCTTTCGGTTTCTGCCTCTGAGACCACCGAGTACCTAGGAGAAAACGGATCCGTGTGGATGATAAGCCCGGAAGCATGTGCATGAAGGCATCAAGACAGTAGAAAGCTGCTCTGATTTTAGCTATGTGTGGAAAACAATGAGAGATGGCTGGGGAGCCCACACTATGTTTGGAGAACCTGGGGATGCTGGGTGATTGGCATGCTGCAGTTTGGTACCCACTGGTACCCTTGGGGACCCATTGGTTTTCCAATCTGAAACAACACCTGAGCCTGGGTTGATGTGGAAGGATGTGGTGGTCTGGACTGTAGAAAGAAGAGCATATGTTTATGGCTGGAGGGCCAACCCTAGGCTTCTACTCTCTTCCATGTGCTAATGTTCATCTCCCCCTTCCTCTCTCCTTCTGCCATCAGTACAGTTGAGAATGTCACCAACTGTGCCTCTATAGGGTTCTGAGGGATTGGAAGGCTGGACAGGCCGTCGCTGTCCACTCCATCCCCAATAGCTTCTCCCTGCTCATAGGGAGCTGGGCGGACAATGGAGGTGAAGTGGAACGTCACAGGACCGCTCAAGTCACAGCCCTGATTCTGAGCTCAAAGGATCAAGAACCAGGTCAAGTCCAAGGGATCAATAAAGTAACGCAGGTAAACATCAAAGCTATTTCTGAGAAGCAATTCAGTGGGTATATGAAAGGGAGCACTGAGGAGCATGGAGAGGTAGGGCAGGTCAAAGGTTAGGACCCCTGTGAAGTTCACCAGTGAACTGCACCCTGCATGAGTTCTGATTTCCAGGTACTAGTGAGCATTGAGTTTCCTTGACCATCTAGTCTTGCCTCTGGAAAACAGTGATTTTAAAAAGTGGGATGGAAAACAATTCTCAGTGCCTTCTGGGAATGTAATCCTGACAAATGTCCTACCAGGTAGAGAGTTACTGTTACTCTTCCTTCACAGATGGTGAAGTGTGGTCAGGGAACTGAAGAATATGGTCCAAATGGCGAAATGAAGATGCAAACAGGGCAGTAGTGCTTGATGTCCAGCCTCGTCTTCAGCACAATGCACTAGTGCCATTTAGGTTGCCACGGTGTGATGAGTTCATCAGAGTAGGCAATGCCAGCCAGGTTCCCAGGCCCAGTACAGATTGTGAACATAGGAAAGCAGCTCAAGAGATACTTGTGAGATCGTAGAGCAAATTTGAGGTAGGCGGGAATGGAATGCATTGATTACCAGAAAAACCTCTCTTGTAGGTATGCGTGAGAGTATACTCTCAGGAGACCAGTGTGGTCACTGTCAGAAAGGCAAGGGGAAAATGCCCTCCTAAAAGAAAGAGGTAGCCTGTGACTCTACCCCAAGCATGACCGGATCTGCCTATGCAGCCCAAGGAACAGCACACTGTGGCTTAATAACCCATAGTTCCTGAGGGCTTTCCAACCGAAGTTCCCAATAGCAATGGGTCATTGAGAGCTTTCCTATCTTAGCCTCGAGTACTCCTTATGAACAGAAAGTGCATTTCCAAATATATATATAGGGCTTCAGAGTTACTGTGTAGAAGTCAAATGATCCCAGAAGCTCCCATGTTTGAAGAGCTGGCCCCCAGCTGATGATGCTATTTTGGAAGGTCATGGAACTTTTAGGACATGGGGCCTAACTGGTAAAAGTACCTTGAAGACTGTATGTATCTCAGGTTCAGGTCTAGTGTCCTCTGTCTTCTGGTCTATGGAGGTGCCATCTCTGTATGTTCCCAAGACCAAGGATGGAGCCAGTCCTACAGCTAATGCTTTTCCTATCGTGATAGATTGTCTTCTCTCCAAAACCACAAGCCAAAATAAAACCTTTCTCTCTTGTGTCATCCTGTCAGTTATTCAGTCACAATGATGAAAAAGTAAGAAATATAGAAAATTGGCATTGGGGGTGGAGAAATGGCTAAGCAGTTGAGTGCATTGACTGTTCTTCCAGAGGTCCTGAGTTCAGTTTCCAGCAACCACATGGTGGTTTACAACCATCTATAATGAGTTCTGATGTGGTCTCCTGGCATACAGGTGTACATGCAGGTAGAACATTCATATACATAGAATAAATAAAAAGTATTTTTTTAAAAAAGAAAAGAGAATTGATATCAATAAAATGACATTATTCTGTGACTAAAGCTGACCATACAGCTTTTGCAACTGGCTTATGATGTGCACTGTGGGAAAACAGAACTCAGAAGTGCTGTAAGAGGTTAATGGGCCACTCCAGTTGGAGCTCAGAACACTAGAATCCTGAGCAAAATGAGGACAATACAAACTCGGCTCGTGAGTTTCAGATGAGAACAGAGACTGTTGGGGACTGGGTTAGAGGTCATGCATGCCATACTCCAGAAAAGAATCAGGGGGCTGGAGAGATGGCTCAGTGGTTGAGAGCACTGACTGCTCTTCCAGAGGTCCTGAGTTCAATTTCCACCAACCACATGGTGGCTCATAACCATTTGTAATGGGATGAGTTGCCCTCTACTGGTGTGTTTGAAGACAACGACAATGTCTTCATATACATAAAACAAATAATTCTTTTTTTTTTTTAATTGAGTGTTTGGTGTTTGTTTGTTTGTTTGTTTTTATTAAAGGTCACAACTAAAACTTTAGCTTGAGTTTCTGAACTGACTTTGAACTAGTCAACACTGGTGGAACTATTAAAACTGTGGTGACTCTTAAAGTGGTCCCAATGCATTTCAAAATGCATCATGAAATGGCCATGATCCTGTGAGGACCAGGGATGGAACACTACAGTTTAAATATGAACTGTCCCCTGCAGGCTCCTGTGTTTGAACATTTGCTCCCTAGCTAGTGGTACTGTTTTTGGAACTTTTGGGATGTGTGGCAGAAGTGAGTCACTAGTTGACCTTGAAGGTTACACTTGCCTCCAGCTTGAACCTATTTCTCTCTGTTTCCTGGTTGGCTGCAAGGGAGGGACCACTATCACATGCCTGCCAAAGATGAAGCCATTCCCATTCCCATTTTCCCTGCTGTGGTGTACTATAATCTCTCTGAAACTGTGTGCCTAAACCAACCTTTCTTTCCCTTTAACTCTTCTTTCATTGGGAATTCTGTACCAGCAAAGAGGAAAGTAACTAACTCAGGAGGGAATGACTGCAGATATTATCATTGTATGAGAGAACAAGAGACATCTTTAGAGATCTCACTGCTTGGTAAAAACAATGAAAAAAAAAAAATAGAGTACCCTGTGACGTAGGGACAGTTTAGGCAGCCATCTCACGCCTGTCTCCAGAACATGGGGATAGATGAGCAGTGAATGGGTCAGTGCATGGTACCTGATAAATGGATAAAAACTGATAAACGAATGGCTGTCTGCCTAGCTGGATTATGCTAGGCATCAGGTAAACTGTCTGCATCCCATCGGGGGAATAAAACTCCAACGGTCTCTAAGGTCCTGCTCTTTGACCTTCTCTCCAGCCCAAGTCCTTGTACTAGGTTCTTCATAGTCTACTCCTGTCTGGCACTCTAGTCTTCACAACGTTTCCTTCTGCCACAGGTCTTGGCCGAAGCCCATGACAGCAGCGTGGTTGCTTAGTCTTTTCTTCTTTTGGGTCTCAGTTCAACCATCTCTTCTTCAGGGAAGTCCTTTCTAGTCTTACATCATACTCCTTTCCTTTGTGTTATTCTACCAAATGAAACTTCAGACTGACCAATGAAATGTGTTCCTAAGTATCTGACTCCTGCGCTAGTCTCTGCTCTGCATGAGAGAGGGAGTGTGGATGGGTAGTCTGTTGAGCATTGTGTTCCAGAACCTAGACAATGTTCAGTTTGGCAAACAGCCAATGGTATAACAGGTATTTGCTGACTCACAGACTGAATTTGTCCTTAGTGGCACTGAATTTAAGGGAACATGACAGTTACAACAACCAAGATCAGCAACTGATCAAGTATTTGCTACATGTGAGGCCCAAACAGCAAGCCAAATGCAAAACCTACATTATGGCTGCGCTCTGTCCCTACGTGCTCTCCGCACTCCTAAAGCCAAGTTGTACAGTCTTTAAGGCTTACATCAACAGCTAGCTCTTTTTTCTCCAGCTGGAAGGACTGTCCTCAGGTCATTTGGGTTAAACTGGGCAGCAGCTGACTTTCTACAAGACATTTTAGTCTATTTTTTTAAGGTCACTGTGCCTTTCTCCACTCTATCTGCATGTCAGCACCCCCTTCCCCCAAGGATCGCAGTGAAATAACAGCTATTTATTCTTTGGTTTTCGTCTTTCTTGGGGGCAAGGTGGTGGTTCCTCTAGCCACACAGCGAGACCATGTGTCAAATAAAACAACATCCACAAAAGCCAAACAAACACACAGACAGTTCAGGTCTAGCTTGAGCTCTCTGCATAGCATAGGCTAGCCTCAGACTCCGCATTCTGCTTCCACCTCCTGAGTTCTGGGATTACAGGCATGTGCCACCACAGCCAGGTTTCAGACTTGGTTTCAAATGACTAATGCAGAAATCGAGAAAGTGTGCCTAAACTCTGAGACTCTGAGGAAAGATTTATAATTAAAATTTAAGAATCGATATGGCTGAGAGTTATTCCTGTTCCTGGAAGTGAAGACTGAACTTGGCTACTGAGTCAGGGACCATGACAAAGTATCAGGAAGCTCTATACTTTGGGGGCAGTTGTCAGCTTTATAACAGGGATACAAGGAGAACAGACATTTCCTCCTGAGATGGAAGCAAACATTTCCTCACAGTATGCCTGCTCTAGGCTGCTTGGCATTATCCAGTGTAGAGTGTGGAATGTAGACACCAATATTTCTCTGAGTCTGAGGAGATATAAACCTAACAGACCCTAATACTGTTCTGCCACAGGTACAGTTTATGAAGTCTAATAATGAGCGGTATATAAAACTGAAAAGCAGTTACATTCTGTGGAGAATCAGGACTGTAGATAAAAGAAGGAAGGAGGGAGGAGAGAGAGAGAGAGAGAGGGAGAGAGAGAGAGAGAGAGAGAGAGAGAGATTGAGAGAGAACACTGTGGTCCTGTTGATATTTGCAAGGTCAGTGAGCTGGCAGCCTTGAGGTTTTGATTTATGACCACATCTGTGCCTCAACCCGTAGTCCTGAGATGGGGTGAGGCGACATGCACACCCTGATTAGAAAGCAGCAAGGCTCTTCCAGAAGGACAGGCAGAAAAAAGAGGATCTAGGATCGATACATACCTCATCACAGGACCAGGAAAGCAGCGGCCAAAGAAGCCTTGAGGGCGAATTGAAAGAACACAATAAAGGGGGGGGGGGGTTGGTGATGGACTTCCTAACTAGGAGCCGGCAGGCGGCGATGGTGGTGGCAGCGCAGCTTTCTTGAAACCTGTGTTTTTCAAAATTGCAGACTGTGGCCCATTTGTGCATCGTAAAATCAATTCAGTGGGTTATGCCCCATGTCAGGAAATGGAAAAAATGGAAGGATAGAGGTAGGGAGCAAGGGAAGAGGGCAGGAGGGAGGAAATCACCATCCAGTGTACAGGATAAGGGTAGCTTCAGAAGAATTTTTAAAATTTATACGTACGGTGCATAAACTCTGAGCTCTGAAATAAATGGTTTGTTCTATGGCAGATTATAAACAGTAAAGTCTGAAAGCCAGTGCACTGGACTGATTGCCAGGCAGCCTTGTGACAGGATGGAGCTGTGACTTTTGGCTAATCACCTTTGTCCCTTGCAGATGAAACAGGGGTGGAGTCTCAAGAGGGGTTGCCCTTTTTAGTTTGGCTTTTGTGGAAAAGGCTAGGTAAGCGCTGATAGGGGAGAGGTGTTGGCAGAGGTCCATGTCACCCCTATTTCTTCAGGTTGCCAAAAGGTAAAATGGAGGTGAGGGAGAAGAGCCCTCCTGGAGCTACTGCATTGGGCGGGGGTTTGCAGCTCACTGTTAACCTGTGAAGTCCTGGGAAACTGCCTGGAAGACAGAAACTCTCACTGTAGGCTTTCCCCAGGGAGCATGGCCCCCAGTGGTTGGCTTTGTGTCTAAGGTGCTTGAAGCCGGGGGTGGACCTCAGTTAGAAATGGGGGCTTCCATGCCTACCCATTGTCTACCTCCTCTTGTCAGGTTCTTATGTCACAGGAAGCGATTCGGATGAGGCTTAAAATGTGAAGACTTCCTTCCAGGAAGACTTCATATCAGAGCCACAGTTACAGCTGCTGTGTCAATAGTGGCCATTTGGGCCATGTGCTGGAGTGCTCAAAGCACCGCCCTTGTCTTATAGGAAAGTCTGCTAGGGAGGGATCTAGGGCTGTTGTAGGTCGGTCGATGGTGCCCTCTCCTGCAAAGGTGTATCTCCCAGAGCCTGAAAACTGCATTTTTTTAAAAACATAAAGGACTATGGTGATGTAAGTAAATGAAGTATACTAAGATAAAATCACCCCAGATTAGGATTATACTCACTTAAGTGTCCTTGGATTAAGAGTCCTTGGAGACAAAGAAGACCAAGATTGGGATAATGCTACTGCAAGGCAAGAGTTGCCACAGCCAACCAAAGCTAGGAGGAGACAAGGGAGGGGTCCTCTAAACTCTCAGAGGGACCAAGGCTCAAAGCGACCTTTATGGCAGGTTTCTTGTCTTCCAACTATGAGATAGTACATTTGTGACTTTTTAGCCAAACATGTTGCTATAATTTGTTCAGAATCCTAGTAAACAAATACAAAAATGAAGAGTTTGTTGAGTTGGGTAAGGTAGTGCGTTCTTGTCATCTCCACTTGGGAGTCTGGAGCAGGAGGATAGCAAGCTGGGGACCACTTGGGGCTACATGGTAAAGCTCTATCTCGACAGGCAAGCAGTGAAGAGTGTTGGCGAGCTATCTGCTAACGTGGTGTATTGGTTTTAGAGAGAGTCAAACCTTCAGCTAAAGCAAGAAAGCCAGAGGGACCTCGTCTCAGGGAGCACCATTCATTATGGAGACCCAGAGGGACTGAGTCTCAGGGAGCACCATGCTCTTCAGGGAACCACTGATCCACTCTCTGCCATAGAGAGATGAGTTCAACTTTCTATAATTTTATACGAATAGAATCACTGGGTGTGCACTCAGTTTTGCCTGACAGCTTTTGCTCAGCATAATTACTTGGAGATCCATCCACAGTTGTATGGGCTTATGCCTCATGCCCTCTTATTGCTGTAGACAGCTCTTTAGTATGACGGCACCAATGTGACTCTCACTCACTTGTTGATAGACATTTGGATTATTT
The DNA here is from genome assembly GCF_900095145.1 of Mus pahari. Lineage (NCBI taxonomy): Eukaryota > Metazoa > Chordata > Mammalia > Rodentia > Muridae > Mus > Mus pahari. Next base: position 138,749,511 of record NC_034594.1, read on the forward strand.
CTAACTTCTGGGTTTTTAGGAAAAAGATGCCATCACCATCAGTGTACAATTCTTTACATGAAATTCAGCCATCATTTCTCAGTTTGTATCTAGACTGGCTGGACCATACAGGGATAGGAGTATCTCTAGGTATGTATAGATGCAATTTTGTGACAAATGACAGTTTGTGAAAGGGATGTACTCTGTATTCCAGCCTAAGGTTGTTCCTGTTGCTGAATCTTCACAGACAGCTGGACAGTTAGGTTTCTGTTTGTTTGTTTGGGTTTTTGTTTGTTTGTTTGTTTTGTTTTGTTTTGATCTCAGATACTCCGGGAGGTATGTAATGGTAACTCATTATGGGCTTCTCCCAATGACTCCCAATGACTCCCAATGACTAAGGAGTTTTGAGCATAATTCCATATGCTCATAGATGATATGTATATCATGTTTGGAGAAGAACATTTTTTTGTTTTTGTTTTGTTTTGTTTGTTTTGTTTTGTTTTTCAAGACAGGGTTTCTCTGTGTAGTCCTGGCTATCCTGGAACTCACTTTGTAGACCAGGCTGGCCTCGAACTCAGAAATCCGCCTGCCTCTGCCTCCNGCCACCACGCCCAGCTGGAGAAGAACATTTTCAAATCTTTTGTCCAGTTTTTAGAGCTATAATTCCGTCATTGAATTTTGAGGGTTTAAAGAACTATATTCTAGACATAAATACTTTGTCAGACATGTAACCTGCAGATGTTTTCTCCTAGTCAGGGAGATGTCTTTTCAATCTGTGGGGTGCCTGCTGTGTAAGCATGAGAATCTGAGTTAGATCCCTAAAACCCATGTAGCAAGCCAGGCATTGTGCATGTGTTTATCGTGCATGTGTTTACAGCTCCAGTACTGGGCAGGCAGAAGCAGGAGGATCGTTGGAGCGCACACAGCAGCCAGCCCAGCCTAATCACTGAACCTGAGGCCAGTGAGAGAGCCTGTCTCAATAGCAAAGTACATGGAGCCTAAGGGATGATACATGAGGTTGACCTCTGACCTTAACACAGATGTACACATGTATCCCCCACACATGACCATGTACACACACACACACACACACACACACACACACATACACACACAGAGAGAGACCCAGACACACAGACACACACACAAACATCACCACCACACACACACACACACACATACAGAGAGAGACACACACACACACACACACATCACCACCACCACCACCACCACCACCACCACCACCACCAATAACAACAACAATAGCCCCACTGGGAATGGCTTTATCAGGGTCAGTTTACGCTTCACTCTATGCAGCGCAGTAGGATCGCTTCTTCCAAAGCCTGTAAGATAGTAATAGCTCACACTCAAGACTCTGTGGCAACATGGCAGGGAGAAATAGCCCATGATGTGTCATCCTGTGTAAACCTTCCTGGAAGACTTCTGATCTGCTTGCAGGAAGTTGTAAGTAGTAGACACAAACCAAGAGAGGCATCAAAACAGAAGCAGTGGGATTGGGCAGCCATCCCTGAGAGCCAGAGAAAATCTGCTGTGCAGGGACCATATCTGAAGGTTACTCAGCCTATTCTATTTTGGGTTCATCCTAGTTTTTTTTTGTGGGAAGCGGCGTTGTCTTGTGGCTGACTAACCTGATAGGAGACAGTGCCACTTTGGCTCCTCCTTCTCATCTCAGTGGCTCCCCTTACTTCCTGTGTACTTGCTATCTGCCTTTCTCAGCAGATCTGAGGAGCGTAACCACATCAGGGGACAGTTAATAAATCATATTCGCCAGGACAGTATTTACATACATCCGACGTCATTTATCCAGCCTGGTGTTAAGTGGACAGCTCGTCGTGTCTGGGTATATATTTCCTTGTGCACATTTTACTCATTTTTGTTTGGATGTGTGAAGAGCGAGCTTGCTGTGTTGGAGGAGAGCCAATGCATTTAACTTTAGTAGATAGAGTGTAAAAGGTCCTGGTGACTGATTCTGCCAGTTCACACTCTCACCAGCAAGGCAGGAGAGTTCTGATTCATTCACACACTCTTTAATATTGTCACTAGAGCCTTTCATTTTAGAGATTCTGGTGAGCATGATGTAGCGGTAAATTGTGGTTTAATTATTATTTTTTAAACCACAGTTTAACTATGGTTAGAAAAATTTGTTGGGCCGGGCGTGGTGGCCCACGCTTTTAATCCCAGCACTTGGAAGGCAGAGTCAGGTGGATTTCTGAGTTCAAGGCCAGCCTGGTCTACAGAGTGAGTTCCAGGACAGCCAGGACTACACAGAGAAACCTTGTCTCAAAAAAAAAAAAAAAAAAGAAAGAAAAAGAAAGAAAAAAGAAAAATTTGTTGGTATATACATAGCCCACTAACTGACTTATTTTAGTAAATATTCTATATGCTCATGATAAAAATGAATATTTTGAAGTGATCAGGCACACACACACACGTGTTATATAAATGCCAATTAAGTTAATTTTGTTTAAATTTTCTATATTCGTCATGATTTATTTATCTCATCCTATCATCTAATAAGATAGGTTTTAAAAAAAGATTTGATTAAGATTTTGAAGTTTAAGTTTTTCACTTCTGTCAGTTTTTTAAAATTAATTATTTTATGTGTATGAGTGTATGTATGTGCCCACAGATGTATGTAGCGCCCACAGAGGCCAAAAGAGGGTGGTGTGTCCTCGGGTACTGGAGTTACAGACCCTCGTGAGCTGCTGTGTGGATGCTGAAAATTGAATCCTAGCCCTCTGGGAAAACACCCAACGCTTTTAACTGCTGAGCCATCCCTCCTGCCTGGGCTTTTGTTTTGTGTTTTTACTTTAAGTATTTCAAGGCTATCATGTTAGGCCATAGGTATTTAAAATGATTATTTTTGCCTGGTGAATTGAACCATCAATCACTATGAAATTTCCTTTTTTTTTTTTCCTAGCATGCTTATCTTATACTCTGACTTGTCTGATTTTGATGGGCTCCACTGGCGTCTTTTCTGTTTGTGTCTACACTTGTGGCAGCTTCCGTTTATCTTCCAGAGATGACTGCAATATTTCCTATCCAAATTCTTCTCTCTATAATGCAACCTTAAAACTCTTTTGATTGAACTGTGAGTCTATATTCTTTCTCTTTGAAGCTGTGTATGTATGTGTGTTTGTCTGTCTGTGTGCAAAGTATAGCACTATAGTCTATGTATTAAGAAACTAGTCTAAGTTTAAAAAACTAATACACTTCATCTTTTTTTTTTTTTTCTGGAACAAAATTCTTGGAATCTAGCAGCCTTGTTTTGTTAAACCCTGAAGTGACCCACGTGAAGAATTTGCACAGAAAGATAATCTTAGGCGTTCTGAACAACTCTCCAGTTAGTCACAATATAAACTGACAATCACGAGACCTTTTCCTGACACATGGCCCCAGCTGTTGGGGTTCCCTTAGCCTTAAAGTCATCCCTGATCTTCTCATTCTTCCAGCTCAGACACCATTAACCAAAGGCGCACTCACCCGGTAGGGCCTTCCCAGGTGCCTAATTACCACCACAATTCACTGTCCTTTTATGTCACTGGTTTCTGAACAATCAGTAAAATACAAGTTTTCTCTTGTTAGCTATTGTGAATCCTTATGGTACAAGCAGCATGCCGGCTTTTTAAAAGAGAGTATGATAATTTTGCTCTTTTAATTGGAATATTTGATCTATTCATATTTAATGCAATTATGTATCAATTTAAACACACATTTTACTTTTCCTTCCTATTTGTTGTACCTTTTCTGTATTTTTTGGTTCTTTCTTTCTTCTTTTGCTTTCTCCCCGCCTTGCTGATTATATTTGACGCTTGCGGTTCCTCCCCCCCCCCCCCCCCCCGTTAGCTATACACTAGTTACAGGTTCTTTTGCAGCAGTTTCCAGCAGTTACACTGCAAACTACAACACGTTCTAGACTTCCTGCCTCAATGTCTAGTTTCAGGCAGTCATTCAGACAACGATCATTAGGTTGATGAGGAAGAAAGACACAAACAGGGTTGACATGGGGTGCTGGCTGCCCCACATGCACAGATCACAGTCTACTAAGTTTTTGAAGGGATCCTATTTTCAAAGAAATTATGAACTTTAGGGCGGTATGTGCTCCAATTTTCCATGAGCAAGATACAACCTGCAGAGGCCGTTCAACCTTCAGGGAAGTCCCACTTTCCCGCCCACTTTACATGTGGCAGTAGAAGACAATGAACACGGGCCCCTGCAGACCGAGAGGCCAAGGGGAGTGGCAAAGAAGAGGGATCCTCTCAAGAGACATGCCCTGGCTAGACTAGATTTCCTCAGCTCTAGAGTAGCCATGGTCACCAGTAGCAGGACGGTGATATCATCCTCTCCTTTCGTAGGATAGAAACTTTCCTACCCATTATCCTGGCGAGACTGTGAGCTGCTACATTCAGGCCTGAGAATAAAGGTGTTCTGTGTGGGCACAAAGTACTTCCTGGAGAAGTACGCCATGACCAATGCTGCTGTGTATCAACAAACTTACTTCCCCTTCTCCCTGGGCCCCGAAACCCAGGATCTATCGTCCTTTGCAAGGAAGTAGGACCCGGCTGAGGTCCAGCTGATGGACTCTGAACACAAGGGAAGTGTCCCTTTTTTTCTGAGGAAACTCCGCCCAGGGAACAGCTTCTGTTCTACTCCTTTTTATCTTGATGCTGATGAGCACAGTGGCTTTAGAAGGCATCATTTCACTAGTGAGCCGGAGGATGGTAGGGCCTCTACTCCTGACTGTCTTGCTCAGGGACCTGCCTTGGACCTAGCCGGGTGTGGTGGCGCATGCCTTTAATCCCAGCACTCGGGAGGCAGAGGCAGGCGGATTTCTGAGTTCAAGGCCAGCCTGGTCTACAAAGCGAGTTCCAGGACAGCCAGGGCTATATAGAGAAACCCTGTCTCGAAAAACCATTAAAAAAAAAAAAAAAAAAGACTCCTCTATTTGGCCTGCCAGCAACAACACTGGAACACACAAAACTGCCACACCCTATCCACACCCTATCCACACCCTATCCACACCCTGGGAAATGTGGTTTGAATAAGAACAGCTCCCGCAGATTCGCACAAATTTAATGCTTGGGCTTCGGAGAGTGGCACTACTTGAGAGGGATTATTGGGTGTGGTCTTGCTGCAGGAAGTGTGTCCCTGGGGGTGGGCTTTAAGGTTTCAAAAGCCCAAGCCAGGCCCTCTTCCTTCCCCTCTCTTCCTGCTGCCTGAAGATCTGGATGTAGAATTCTTAGCTACTTCTCCAGTACCATGTCTGCCGTGTTCCCCACCATGATGACAATGGAAAAAAACCTCTGAACCTGTAAGCCAGTCGCCCCTCCCCCCCATTAAATGCTTTCCTTGATAAGAATTGCCATGGTCATGGTGTCCCTTCAAAGCAGTAGGACACTGACTAAGACAGGAAGTGTGGAAGAATACAACACCATCTTAAATCTCTAACTATGATAGCTTTTCTAGGCCTGTCACATGCTGCTGAACTTCAAAGGTGAAATCTCTAAGTTCTATCTAGGCCGAGTTCCTGACCCATGTGTGGCAAGTTCATGGGGCTTAGACAACCCCAAAGCTCGTAGCTTATTTTAATGAGTTATCTTCCTTCACCAGAGAGCTTTGAACACTGAGAAGCAGAAGCCAGTGAGGGAGACTCCAGGAGAACTCAGGAACACTGGGGTGAAGAAAACGCCATGGATGCTTAGAAGTCAAGGTTCTGAGGGCAAAAGTTGCAGCTCAGTGTAGAGGGAAGACCAGCATCCTCTAAAGCTCTAGTTCAGTCCCCCATCAGGTGAGAAGTGGGGGCAAAAAGTGAGAGTTCCCTGAGATGCCTTGGTTGAGCTTCTCTTTTGATTGACAGGGAGAAAGACATGGGCTCAAGACCTTAGTGATTCTTCAAACATTATTTGTCAACAGAGCTACCATAGTAGAACAGAAGCAGGTCTCTGTTCTCAGTCGTGGCAGGCAGAAGAAAGCGGGCATATATGGTATTATTTCCCCAGGCCTTTCTTCCTCTTCCTCTTCTTCTTCTTCTTCTTCTTCTTCTTCTTCTTCTTCTTCTTCTTCTTCTTCTTCTTCTTCTTCTTCTTCTTCTTCTTCTTCTTCNTCTTCTTCTTCTTCTTCTTCTTCTTCTTCTTCTTCTTCTTCTTCTTCTTCTTCTTCTTCTTCTTCTTCTTCTTCTTCTTCTTCTTCTTCTTCTTCTAAGACAGGGTTTCTCTGTGTATCCCTGACCATCCTGAAGTCAGGCCAGCCTTGAACTCAGAGACCCACCTCCCTCTGCCTTCCACATGCTGGGATAACAGGTGTGTGATACCACACTCCGATCCTTTATCTTTGATTATTAAAATTACAGGTGTTTGTTTTTGTGTGGTAGGAGAGGGGTACGTACGCTCTAGATCGTGTGCGGAGGTCAGAGGACAGCTTGCAGGAGTCAGTTCTGTCCTTCCCCTCTGTGGACTATGGGGACCAAACTGAGGCAGCCTCTCTTCACTGCAAGCACCTTTACCCGGCGAATCATCTCTACGGCTCGACAGCATTTCTTTAGTCCCATGTATTTTCTTTAAAATTCACACAGATTTGTCAACCCTCATCACCCTAGAGTCATCAGTGCTCTTAATGGGACAGAAATGACGTGTCACAGAGTACTGGAAGATGTGGTTGTCTCCCATTGGCATCCTGCCACTTCTGGGGAGTGTTTCTACCCCTTGGAAATCAACACCTCCATTGTGGATGCAAAATAATTTTAGTACCAGGGCCTGGCCCTTGGTCCTCATTCCTTCTTCATCTCTCCACTTTCTGGCATCTCAACCCTGTATCCAGCCCTGGTCCTGGTGAATCAAGTGCACCCTGTTGGTTGACCTGCCAATTTTCTACTTCCAGGTTTAAGCCAGCAGCAGCACCTCCCAGAAGCCTCTGGTCTTTCCCTGTGTGCTTGTCACCCCTCCCCCACCCTACCTCCACACATGCTGGAGAGCTCTCGCCACCACACCTCAGTCCACCATCATGGGGAATAGAGCCCAGCGTCATGCTGACTGGCTGGTATGACACTCAGCAGTGGCCCACTTACTGGCTTGGGGAGGGACTCCGGAGGTAGCGGGCCTGTACAGCTCTCACGTCAGCTTCAGCTTCATCCTCCTCGTTTGGAACTACCTGCTCCTCCTCTGCGTCTCCACCGGTAGCCATGTCAGCCTGTCAGCCTCTGTCTGCCTGGCAGGAAGAGGTTGTTTAGAGAATCAGATTCCATAGGCTTTGTAGGGGGAGGGGGACGTGTCACCAATGTCACCTTGGTGGACTGAGAATGGGGAGGGTACAGCGTGCTAATACCCGGGGGGGGGGGTAAAGGAACCATAGATGGAGTCCGACTGTCCTTAGCAGGATACCATGAGGTGACACAATATGTAAGAAGTGACATCTTGATATTAGCAGGGAAGCAGAGAGGGAAAGCAAAGGTTTATCCTAACTGTAGTGTGGAAGGTTTGTGAAAGGCGGTGGATTCCGCAGACTAAAAAGGACACTTGAAGTCCCCCTTCCAACTTCCATTAATGTATACACCTTTTATCTTACTGGATGGGAAAACAGGCTCCCTTCAGTGATATTTACTGACTCTGTGTCAATCAGGGCCTTGGGTTAAGGTGCCACCCCATAGCCTACCTATTAAGGCTAGTCCCAGCTATGGCTGTGGCCTGACACTCAGGGCAGACTGGCACTCACTGAAGTCTAAGTCCCAGCTCACCACAGAAGACTTGAGGAGACGAACACTCACCTTGGGCTGGTGTGTCCTCACCAAGGACCAAGGACCCCCCAAGAAAGTGACCAGAAGTTTCGGCTGGAGAGGGGCAGACAGAGCTTCCTCTTCTCTGGTGTGCTTCTGCTCTGAGGGACAGCTGTTAACAAGAAACCTTAGCCAGTCTCTAAATTTAGCCTCTGGCCCCTTAGGATGGCAGCTCTCTGGGAGGAAGGAATGCAGGCTTCACTTAACCCTTTCCCTTCTGTCTGATTCTCAGACATGGATGTTTAGCAGTGAGTGTAGAACAGGCTCACGCGGTGACAGAAGGACCTAAAGAAAACCATCTCCTCCCGCAGGAGGCTGCCTCTTCAAAGCACTTTCTGAAAATAATCCAAATCAGCACATTTGGAACAAACTTAACTTTACCTCATAGCATCTTTGAGGAAGCTTAGGAAAGGAAAATACCAATTATACAGAACAGGCTGGCCCTCAGCCAGGCGTGGGGAGAGCACCATGTTTTGATTAAAGAGAAGTCATGGCTTGAGACCAGCCTGACATTTTTAACAGAAATGCCCGAGGACCATACAGTGGGCAAGTTGTACCTCCCCTTCATATCTCTGCCTCACCATTCATGGCCCTGATAGTGGCCAGTTGCAACCAGGGGGTGACATAAGAATTTAGAAGACTTGATAAACTCCAAAGGACTCATGACCCACCCTATGGTGGAACTCATGACATTCTGCCATTGTCCCTTCAGTCCCCAATTACCCACAGTTAACCCACTCATGCTGATTCTCATCTCCTGAGAGTCCGTGCATCCTTCCATCTACCAGCCTCCATGCTTCTGGTGGCTTCTAGTTCACCCTCTCCACATTGTGACCCCTCCCCTATCCATACATCTTTCCATCTGCCTCCATGTTTGTAAATATTTCCTAGTTACCTCCAATGCACCAGGCACTGTACCTGACTAAGTTAGACTCAGCCCTGTCTTCCTAGCTAGATGGAACCGTGCCCAGAGTAGTAGCATCAGAGATTGGCTGAATGAATGAATGAGCTCACAGTTTATTAGGAGGCATTAGGCAGAGGCTAAATATAGCTGAAGTGTAAGAGTGGAGTTCCTGCCCTAGAAGAGACTTAGAGCGCGGCACTGAATCACAGGAAGGAGCAAGTTCTGAGCTGTGAAGCCAGGGAAGGCTTCGTGGGAGAAATGATGTAGGAGCAGGCCTTTAAAGGACACGTTGGATGATATATAACCGGTATAATAGTGGGGAGGGGCTGCTGAGAACCCAGTGCACACAGTTCTGCAGCAGGAAAGAATGAGCTGCGGCTGGCTAGATGTCTACAGTCAGAACAGAGGTTACAAACTCTGGAAGATAACTCTTAAAAGGGAGGGGACATTGAGGAATGAGTCCTAGCACACCTTAAAGGACAATTTAAGGAACAGATGGATGTCTGCTCATTTCTTAAGGGCTGCAGAGTCAGCAAGACAGACAGAGTAGAGACCCAGCACCAGGGGTCTGTCCTGAGTGATCTGACGGTGGTGTTCAGAAACTGGGAAATTGTCATATACTGTAGGAGAATGCCATACCGTGACAAAGCAAAGTGTAACGGATAGAAAGCAGTAACTTTATAAGCCAACTAAACCTGGTAGCTAGAAAAGATCACGGCAAGTGATTTACACTGGGCATTCATAATACAAGACAACACCTGGGAAAGCATTTATAGTAATCACTTTATCAAAAGTGAGTTTCCCAAGAACACAAAAATACTCTAGAAACCAGGAAGCCCGAGACCAATAACTATGTAGAAATATGAACAAACTTGGAAAGAGGTAACACCCGGTGTGGTATTACTTATTACCTATTAAACAGAACACAGTAGTGCTATATGTATGAATGCAAAAAAATACTCTTAAGGTATTTTATTAAGCAAAAATATTTAAATGACATAATATCATTTGTACATATTCTATAATGTAGAGCATCTGTGGCAGAGCCTGATCAGATAGCTCTCCCGGAGAGCTATTTCCTATAGATAACCCTGGCTGTACTGAAACTCACTCTGTAGACCAGGCTGACCTCAAACTCACAGAGAAACGCCTGCCTCTGCCTCCCGAGTACTGGGATCAAAGGCGCTTTGGCTCATCTCTTACATTTATTTGGAGGTAACAAACATCTCAGTTTTGGGGGACTGTGAGGTTTCAGGGTTACAAGACTTTGGTGTTAGAAACTGAGACTGAAGAGCAAAGGCACATTATCTATCGTCTCGGTCTCTTGTGTATTTGCTACTTTCTCATGCCGGGTACCAACTCTGAACGCAGGAACTTCCTGGGTTCTCTGAGACTACATTTCTGTCCCAGTGTGGGAGTCAGAGAAGAGAGGAAGGGCAAAGAAAAAGACAATGCTGGGTCTTTTTTGCAAGTGCGGGCAACACCCTGCGGTTACTAGCTTTCACTTCTGAGAGCGCTCCCTTTTTATTACCCCGGCAACAACATCCCATCAGTTATGAGAGGTCCACACCTTCTGAGCAGCACAGGACTTTGCACTCCTGCTGAAGAGGGAGAAGGCAGGAAGATGGCTGGCTCCAGGAAGGAAGGAAGACTCTTGTTGGGGCCTTTCATAGAGTAGGTGGAGCAGGTACCTCACCCCATAGGTGAGCTCACCTGCCAGTCCATTGACTGGGTGGGGCATGTGGGCCCAGTCTGGCACAGGTGAACCTGAGGAGAGTCACAGGGACTACAGGCTGAACCAGGCCAGAGGCCGTAGCTTTAACCAGACAGCCCAGACCTGTCCAGTGCCCTGCCAGTTTCAGATTGGGTTTGTGCCGGAGAAGGAGCCAGACCATGTTGGGGAAGGCGGGATCTGTGGTGTGGATGCTCTGTGCAAGTGAGTAAGCCCCTCTCCTGCCAGCCCCGGGGAATGGGTGGGGTGTGTGACCAACTGCTGAAGGAGAGACAGTCCTAGTGTCCCTCACTTCCCCTGGTCCCAGAGGTGCTTCGTCCCATTGAGCAGAGCTATACATACGTTCTACTCTTCGGAGGGGCAGTTTGTAGGCCTGGTCCTAAATCAACACAGTCCTTGTCCATTAGCTCCTAAACAACCCCCAGCCCGCTGCTGAAAAGAGAAACCCAAAGGGTCAGACACAGTATTTGAAATCAAGGATTGTTCTCAAAAAAGCCAGAGTGTGGATCTAGATAGATTTACTGCCTAGGGCAGTGGTTCTCAACCTTCCTAATGCGCTGAGCCTTTAATATAGTTCTGCATGTCGTAGTGACCCCTAACCATAAAATTGCCATTACTACCTCATAACTGCAAATTTGCTACTGTTATGACTTGTAATGTAAAGATCTGTGCTTTCCAACGATCTTAAATGACCCTTGTGAAAAAAAGGTCATTCCGGCTCCAAAGGGGTCGTGACCCACGGGTTGAGAACCATTGATCTAGGTTTTGTTTTTGTTTTTGTTTTTTCCTCCTGTCTTTTTAAAACCAGGAAAAGACACATCCATAAACATGTTAGCACCTATGTCACCCACAGGAAGCTTACATATCCTCAATATATCCTGCATAGAGCCTCAAGCTAGAAAGCAGGCTCCCAAGGGTCAGTGCTCCCTACCGGCCCGCTGCTCTGAGCACTGACAGCAGAGAACCCCTCCTCCCCACCTCCCCCCAAATCAGCATCAGATGGGGTTGCGGCTGAATAGAAACTAAGTGCTAACTAGCAAAGCAGTTGTGTGGAGACAGGCAGGGTGCGTGAGGGTGTCTGCACGCCCGGGGTCGGGAACGCTGAGAGAAAGAGTGTAGTTCAGAGACCCTAGTTTCAGTGTCTTTGTCCAGTGGCTTGCTTCCAGGATCTGGGAACCACCTGGAGGAGGTGAGAGCCGAACAGGAAGTTCAGGAGCCCCAAGGAGGCTTTGGTTCGCACGCTGTTGAGTACACCCTGGCAAGCCAGAACCACCTGGGCCACCACCACCCGCCACAGCTCCTCCAGGGCTCTGGGTTTCCTCTCCAGCCTGCCTCTGAACCCTGGCTTTCAAGTGAAGGACGGCCTGCTAGGCCGGACAAGGCTTTGAGGGAGAGTTAGTCAGCCTAGCGGGTTCAAGTTCTATGGGCAGGTCCATTTTTCCTGAGATTGATAGCCCTGTCCCCTTGTCATCAGCCAGGATGTCCTGTCCACTCCTTCATCTGCTCAGCCCCTCACTGGGCACAAGCATTGTGTGGGTGTCCGAGGGATGGGAAGTCTGGATTTGTCCACCTCTGCCTTCCTATCTGAAAGGAGGATGCTTGCCTCAGAGGAGGGAGGCTGGAAGGACATGGCCACCCTCTCCTACCCGGCTCCGGGATTCTCTGACCCTTTCCTGAGCCAGGGCTTTTCTCCATGCACATGCATGCATACATGCACACACTTGACTTGCACTCGCACATGCACACGCATACATGCACGCACACACCAGTACAAAACTCTGTGTTCTTCAGCCTGGTACTAACACATGTGTGTATGTATGTATGTATGTATGTATGCATGCATAAAAGAAGTAATACTGGCTCAGGGAAATACCAAAAACTGAGAACACAGTCACTTGCCCAACTTAGAATGAGAAATGTCCTTAATTCTGAACTGCCTGGAGCAGGCTGGTGGCCTTCTCCTGGAGTGTGAGGCATGTGACCTCTGGGTGAACCCAGCCAGCAGGAATAGTGGTGGGGGTGAGGGGTGGTGGAGTGGGAGTGTGGAGTGTGTGTGTGTGTGTGTATCCTGACACACTGATAAAGTGTGTCCTCTCTCCTCACCCTCTCCCTTCTCCCCTGCCAGTTCTGCTCAGAACCGCATGCCCACCACCTTTCCTTCCTCCATGACTACCTGCTCTAAGAAGGAGGGTTGGAGCCCTGGGGCAGAGGAAACCACTCTGCCAAGTGGCGGCTTCGCCACTGCCAATCCTGGGTACCGTCACAGATCAAACCGATAAGCCGCTGGGTAGTGCTCTCCCCTGGGCCTCAAGGGCAGGCATTACACTCTGCTTTGTGTGAGGGGAGCCTAGGAAACGGAGAAAGTCCCCTTTGCTACCTGATCATGCCCATCATAGATTGAGCTGATGTTTGGGAGAGAGACGCTGAGTTCATAGCCCAGGCTCACTGAACTTTGGGGAAGTGGAAGATATTATATAAGGTTGTACAGAGGTGGTTTAATTTGGCACCTTAGATTTTTTTTCAGATTTATTTTACTTGAATGCATATGAATATTTTTGGCATGTGTACCATATGCATACCTGCTGGATCCCTGGAACTGGGACAATGAATGGCTGTGAGCCACCATGTGAGTGCTAGGAATCTAACTTGGGTCCTCTGCAAGAGCAACAAGTGCTCTTAACCTCAGAGCCACCCACCCAGCCCTAGAATTATCTTTAATGACAAACGAGGCCGAGACAATGACAATGACTCAGTGGGTCTGAGTGCTTGCTGTGAAGACTAGAGGACCTGAGTTCAAATCCTTAGCACCCACATTAAAAAAAAAAAAAAAGTTGGGATAGCTATGCGTGCCGAAACTCCAGCCCTGAGGAGCAGAGACAGGCAGAATGTAATAGAAACCAGCCAGGCCGAGACAGGGGGCTTCAGGTTCAGTATGCAATTCCGAAAAGTGAAGTCAAGAGAGATGGAGAAGACATTTAATATCCTCCTCTGTCTGGCCTCTACATCTGTGTAAACACACACACACACACACACACACACACACACACACACACCAAAGTTGGTCTGTTTTCATTATCATCGTTGACATTTCTAAATAGAGTAATTGACACAACACACTTTCCCATCAGGCAGATGCCCTGCCCATTTTAATGCTCTCACACCGAGGACCTCTTCCCTCTGACTGGAACACTGGTAAATTACTTCACCTCCCGAGAGCTCTGTGCCAAGGTCTGTAAAACCCAGAGGCTAATTTCCAATGCAGCCAATGCCCACTGTACCTGTCACATAGTTACTTCAGGCAAAGCCCTTAGAACAGGGCCCTGTGTGGAACCCTCAGTGGATGCTGGTATTATTGTTGCTATTATTAGAGTGAGCAAAGGCAGGTACCAGAAGTCAATGACACACTAGTGACCCATTATCTAATAGCTCTGATCTGACCAAAATGAGCCAGGAAATGACACTGAAGTCATTGTGGACAAGTCCCAGTTATCACCCAAGCAGCCAGCATGGGCCTACCTGCTCCCTTCAAAGGCTGCTGGAAAAACCCTCCAGTTTATGCACAAAATCAAGGCTCTTCCAGTCAAGAGAAATTTCAGCCACTAGATCTCCTGAAAGATAAAGAGATGTGTAAAAAGGCTTCCACCAAGAAAGTTCCAGAGAGAGAGAGTTCATGATCAGTTCTGCAAGGAGCCAAGACCTGACAATATAAAACATAGGCGTGCACTGTGCATGTGTGCATGCAAACACACACACACTGACATACATGGACACAAAGAGACGCAAACATACAAACAAATAAACACACATGTACCCAGATATTCCCCCACAGATAGATAGACAGACAGACACTGACATACATAGATGCACACATAAACCACACAGCCAGACACACAGCCATCCACTCTCTCACACACACATCATGCTTAAACATACACAGACACACTCAACACACACACAAACACACAACACACTCAGATATATCCCACATTCATACAGATACACCCCACACAAGCACACTAACACACACAGACCTACATACAGACCACGTACACAGTCACATACACCGCAGACACACAGACACACATAGACATACACACTGACAAACACAGACACACCCACAGACACATATCAAAACACATACATGAACCACACATACACAGAAACACAAATGTACCCATTCTCACACACACACACACAGGCAGGCAGGCAGGCAGGCAGACAGACAGACAGACACACACACACAGACACACACACTCCTTTCTAGAAGTACAGCGAATTTCTTTGTTGCTTCTGTGCTAAATTAGAAGAATACTGTTTTTCATAGAGAAATAAAGGAATCTACCGTTGCAAAGTGTCATACTAGGTGAGAAAAAAATTTTTTTTCACTCTCTCCCCAGACATTAAAAGGTTTCAATAACCCCCTGGGTGCTAGGCCACAGAGGGATTTTGGGAAGTCTGTTTTCACACTGCAGGTCTGTCGGGGCTGTTCTCCATGTTAGAATCTTGGGGGCTGTCATTAGCAGACACAGACCCCAGCACGGCGAGTTTTCCTAAGAATGCTGCCTACCACTTGCCCCTCTGAAGTTGGCTTCACAGGCTGGGGACCCCATGGTGTCTCCTCTGTGGGGACTCAGAGTCTAAGCTCTGTACAGTTCCCTGTCCCAGGCTGGGCAGTGAGGGGGACACAGCCTCAGGCATGGACATCTATCTGATAACAGTCAAATCTGAAAGTGCCCTTGTGTCCAGGAACTCTTGACTTAAAGAAGACACATTTGGGCCAGAGCCAGGGCAGTGAAGTGCAAGCCCAATCCTGTCCTCCCCCTACTCAGGGCCCTGGGTACAATCCTTAAGGTCCACCTCCCACCTGATGCCAGGGCATCACCTGCTGGTGCAAGGCAGAAGCCAAGGCTCACAGATGAAGCACAAGGCTGCCTGTCAGAGATGCAATTGGAATTACAATGCCCCAGCTAACAGCAGTCTCAGCCACAGAGAGGAAGCGATGTGAGGACTGGCCAGTCAAAGAGGGATGTGTTCTAAGTTGGAGAGTGGCTGGGGAGATGGCCATCAACCCTGGCTCATTTGCATCCACTAGGTTTCTGAATCAGAATCCAGATGAATCCAGACTGTGTGCTTCTCAATTCTTTGCATCATCCGGCTTCATCCCTGAGAGCTGCTGTCTAGTCCCTGGTTGGGTGTCTTGACTCAGGGAGGCCGACCGCCTGCATTCTTACACTCCAGTGTGCACACCGGGAGCCTGGGGCCTTATCAGATGCACACTGATGGAAGGTCAGGGGTGGGGTAAGGAGTTCTGGGTTTCTAACTACCGCCCAGGTGGGGGTTGGGTAGGAAGTTGTTCAGGGACCACAGTGTGAGACAGCAACCTTTCAGATCCCAGCCCAGGGCTCCATGAAACCCAGTTGTGATGTTTATTGTGATGTTGGTCACCAGAAGGCCAGTGAGCCTGGCCCTGTATATGCCCGTACCCTTGGCAGTGTGCTGTCCTGCTAATCTCTCCCTCCCTTCTGAGATGCCGAAGGTGTGGTCCAAGTCATGTGATCTTCTGCCCTCAACCCTCTCATGCTTCTGTAGCTTCTTCCTCCTCCGTTGTCAGGGCTTCCGACACTCAGTTCTTCCAGCATCCATCTGTGACTGTATCTGCGCCGAAAGCTTTCGCTGTTCTTCACTCCTAGCTAATCTCCAAACTCCAAAATGCCCGTCTTCAACCCTGCTTCTCCATAAGCTAGAGTCCCTCAAGACCAGCAGGCAATTTTCCAACTCATATATCTCTGAAGACTTCCAACTCACGGGCTGCAGCCTGACTCACATGGAGGGGGGCCTTCTAGCCTAAGTCCTCAGAGACCCCTCTGTGCCGATATCTGATGCTCTGTCCATCCAGGAACAGAAGGCAGAGACCTAGCAGTGATCTGCTACATTGTCTAGGGCAATGTAAAAGGCTATCGCAAATTCACCGCTTACTCAAAATTACAATGCTAATGTTTAGTTTGCCCACGGATCTGGAGTTGAGAGGGTTCTTAGAAAGTCTGCAGTGTGCAGCTTAGCTGGGGTGGCTTTGCTGAGGGTGGAAAACTTCTCGTGGTGGTGGTACGTCTGTGGCAGGCAATCTGGTGCTGGCTCTGGCTTTGCTCCCGGTGGCCTTCCACAGACTATGGCCTTTGCTTCCTCAGAGCCTCAGTAGGAGGCCAAGAGCAATCCCCGAGAGCCAGAAAGTGATAGTGTCCAGCCCCCAAATGGAGCCCAGAGCAAATCTGCTGCATTCGGCTGTTCTGGGAGTCATGGGCTGCAACTTAAGGGAGGAGTGAGGCGTCTTATTTCTTTCTGTTGTTGCTGTGTGTCCCCGGCTGGAACATACATCTCTGGGCCTCTGTCTCTCTAACCCCAAATGCTGGGATCACAGATAGGTGCCACCACACCTGGGAAATAGTTTTCTTTATTTTCTCCTCTCACCCACCCTCCGCTCCCCTCCCTCCTCCCTCCCTCCCTCCCCCTCCCCCCTTCTCCTTTTCTCCCTCCCTTTCTCTTTCTTTTGTGGTTATGGAGGGCCTTGTGAATGCTACTGAGCTACGCCTTCAGCCACACCTTGATTCTTTCTTTCTTGTTGTTTTTGTCCAGACAAGGTTTCAATGTGTAGCCCTCAGCTATCCTGGAACTCACTCTATAGATCGGGGCTGGCCTCGAACTTAAGAGATCTGTCTGCCTCTGCCTCTCAAGTGCTGGGATTAAAAGTTTTTACCACTCCCGTCCCACCTTAAATCTTGATTCTTGATGAGAACAGTTTCAAAGAATTTTGGGCCTATCATAACTTGCCAAGTCACCATTGATGGCCCCTGCCATCTCACCTAAAGCCAGGTCAGCCCTCTGTGCTGCTGCTATCAGCTGTCTCGCACCTCGGCTCGGCTTGCCTCGGCTCATTTCGCTTGACCTCTTGTTGTCATGGCCTTGTAGGCTTGGACTCAACTCATGCTTAAGTCAGTGATGTGACCCTAGAATTGCTTTATAGGGAGGAACTGGTGGCGTGGCTATAGGGAATCTGGCTGGAAGGGAGCCAAGTAGCAGCTTTGTCCGGAGCTGCCTTCATGGACCTGGTATTCTGTTGGTCTTTATGGACCTGGTATTCTGTTGGCCTTTGTGTTTTATCGGGGGTGGGGGGGGTGGGGTGGAAGGAGGGAGAGACAGACAGAGACAGACAGACAGACAGACCTTGGTCCTGTTGCTATACCCGGCCTGTCTTTCCCTTGCCCACTTTCCACACATCCCCTCTTCTGTCTCTCTTTCTTGATGCTGCTTCTCCTCCAGCCTTGGCTGAGGACCCTGTCTCCCACTGCTCCTGAGGCGCTCGCTCAGTTAGTTCTCTCACTGTGTGGGTGTGGTATTGTGGGGGAGGGGGTACTTGTGACCATGGCGGTTTCACATTTGTTCTGAGATTATTTATTTATTGCCATCTGACTCACCCAGAGGACCGACCTCTGAGCGAACAGAACTGTGCCACCATGGCTTCTCCACCTTAGTCGGGGGAAACTGGAGCCCTGCTGGGCGGGGCTAACGCATGCATGCCTGCCCTCTTGCCTCTTTCCAGGCAACAAGCCTGCTAGCCCTTCAAGGTCTCCTGTGACTCTCCAAGGCTGACTTTTCCAGGTTTACTCTGTCCTCTCCACAACTGACTCCTGTACCTGTCTGATGTGTGAGAGGGACTAAGAGTGGCTGGGGTCTCTTCCTCCTCTTGGTCCCTGCCCTTTAGCTGGAGTCCCCCTTCCCCCCCCTCCCCCCCCAGTGTAGGAATTCCGGTGTTCAGACACATGGTTTACGGAGACACACTGACCTTGGAGGTGAGGGCAATGGCCCTCAAGCTCTCTTACATTGGCAAAGCTCAACTCTGCTCCCCTGCTGTCTTCTCCCTGCCTCCAGGGCCATGTGCCCAGCTCCCTCTGTCCTCAGAGAGGGCCCCTGCCCAGGGCACCGGCTACTGCCCTTGGAAACGGCATTCTCTCCCAAGATGCGTCCTCTTTGCCACCCACTGACCTTTGGGCCACTTCCTTGTCTTCTGGTGAGTCAGGCATGCCACAGACATCTGATGCGGGCAGGTGCAGACACGACTTTAGACAGACACTTCCGGCTAGGACAGCCGCCCAGTTCATTGGAGAAGAATAAAGTGTCGCTTGGTGTCCCAAAGCTCCCTGCCCCTCACTTGCCCACCAGCTTGCTAATGTGTGCCCTGCGAGGGAGTGGGTAACACACCGTGCGTGAGCTTTATCCTCCTATGACGCGATCCATTCCTGTGTTCCTGCTCCTTCCCAAGATGCTCTGCTTCTCTGATCTCTCCTCTCTCTTCAGTCTCTTCCTCTCTAGAAGCTCATTCTCTGTAACCTGGAGGCCTCCCAAGCCTCTCCATCCTGTCTGGTGGGGACTAGAGAAACCTTCTCCAGAGTCTGTCCGGTTTTGGCTCCCTCATCATACTGTGTCAGGCAAGCTGCGGGACACAGTGGGTTGCCTGTGCCACTTCTGCCTCTTGGCTTTGCAGCTGGAACAGGGCTGCTGCCCATTGCGGGGGAACTTAGACGAATGTATCCGGAAGCAAATCCCTAAACTGCCCTTTGATACCCAAAGTCCAAAGATAGCTGTTACTGATGCTCTTTCTGGTTTTCTTTTAGAATTCACCCTGTGTCTTTGGTCATGTGGGACTGTGGGTTGTGTAGACACAACCCCTGTGCCCTTCCTCTTCCCCTTATGCCCATGAATTCAACACAGTGAATGGCATCCCTCGAGGGTTATGTCCAGTTTCACCTCCTCAATAAGCTTCCTGGTTAAAATCCTTTTCCTGATTCCCCTCTCCCCATCTCTTTCTCTTACCCTTACTCCTAATACTCTATTAGGCTCCATTAGGGTACTGGACAGTGACATCTACCTGCTTCTTATTAGGGATTATGCCACAAGCCACTCAATCAACAAAGTCCTAATTAGTACCCAGCCAAGAGGCAGGCCTCTTGGGCATTTAGCCAGTGAGTGGCACTTACTAGAATAGTCTGAAACACGGGGTCCTCTTAGAGAACCCCAGCTGGTAAAAGGAGCCTACACACAGAGACTCACGTCCGAATGTGGATTATACTCAGAAAGGTAGACCAACAAGGACTGGCTGTTGCCAGGGGGGGGGGGTTTGGGGGGGAGAGATGGGGGGGAGAGAACCTCCAGAGACTGTAGACTATGAACAAACCCTGTAAGTTCTGTGGGTCCTGGCACAGGTCTAGGGTTTTAGAAGAAATGTCCTGAATTGACTCAAATTTAGGTTCCTAAAGATCTATGTTGACCTAACAGTTCAACAAGTGTGGATAGATTTCTAAAATCAACCCCCCTACCCCCCCCCCCACCCGTGGCTTTGGCTTCTCCGTTCTTTGTCCCCAGCTGAGCACTGGGCTGCTGTACCTAGGGAGGAGGACGAACCTACCTGCCCATGGGAATTGGCTCCTCCCCCTTAGAGACACGCCCATTCTCACCAGAAAGGCCTGGCCCAGGCTGGTCCCTTCTGGCCTTCAGCATCTCTTCCCTGAGCAAGACTCTGTGGTTTGTCTGAGCAAATGGATTTTTCTAAGTGGCCGCGTTCCTGCTAGTTTCCCCAGAGCTCCCGTAATACGCTGCGTGCGCCTCAGGCAGCCAGCTCCGTGAAGCATTTCATTATCTTCCTGGGATGTATTACTTTCCGTTTCACTCTCAGGAGACAGCTTGTTATCTTCTTAACAAACCTTAATTATTTACAAGCAATCATGGAGGTCTCAAGCTGGGTCTCCACACCCTAGCTCTGCAGGGGGCTTAAATGGCCTCTCATTACCACTTAGGGCTTCTTGCTGGCGGGGCTTCCCCTCTTTGGGAGGGGCTCACTGGGTCCTTTATTTTATGTCCAGGCAGTTTCTTTTCCTTTAAATAGATGTCTTTTTAAAACATTATTTCTATTACTATCCATTTTAAAACCCCTGAACGGTAGCATGAATTTCCAAGTCATGTGCTTAGCAGTTTGTCCTGATAGGGATCCTGCCCTGGTCCTGTCCAGTGACTTTTTGCATGGTGGGCAAGATCCACTTCGAGGATCCACTTCCCCAGTCCCTTGTGGGGACACTTTCTAATAACTCAGGCATAGGTCCTCCACCAAGAGTCTTGAGTTACCAACCCACCCTTCTGATGTGAGTTATCTATGACTCTGCCAGGCTGTCAAAGAACATCTTGCAGTGCTTTGCTGGGCCCTTGAGGATCTGAAGTGAAAACAATCCAAGACAGGAGAATTCTTATGGTTCTTGCTAACTCCAGGCTGGTCTGGCAGTCCTTCTGTGTGCATCCTGAGAACTGGCAGGTACTCAACTGTAGCAGGTGACACAAAAGGAAACATCTGCTTCGGAGTCTTAAAATTGTGGCTTGTTTCCAAACTTTTTCCACAAGCTACTATGACGTAGGAAGATTTTTATGATCCTCCCATTGCAGTTAAAAACGCCCCCCCCCCATCAATATGGATGTCTGCAGGGTTTAACACATCAATGTATTATTATATTAGTCAGTCTCTGTGTAACAAAACAGAGAAAAAACCTACTTAAGTGGAGGAAAGATTTATTTTGGTTCAAGGTTTTTAATCTATTGTCTCTGGGCTCAAAATAAGGCAGAGTATCATTGCAGGTACTGCATCATGGATGACCTCAGGTTAGATGACTGGATGGATCAAGGAAGGGAGAAAAGGAGGGAGGGAGAGGGGAAACAAGACAAGAGGGACAAGCTATCATCTCCAGAGACATGGCCTCAAGGACATACTCTCCCACCTTCAACATTTCCTACCACCTCCCAGTAGCCCATCAAATTATGACCCTATCAATAAAGTACTCAGTCCATCAATGATGTGAGAACCCTCCTGTCTAGTACCTTCCCCAAAGTCCCACCTCTGAACATGGCTGCACTGGACACCAAGCTTTCAATGCGTGAGTCTATGGGGGACGTTTCAAATCTGACTCATAATAGCAACTCTCTGTATCAGAGAGGGGCTTTCCTTGAGCTTCGAGGGGAAAGCAGGCAGGAGAGTAAGGAGGGAAGGGAGGAAACTTCTGGAAGCAGGAATTGTGAGAAGCTGGGGCTTTGTGGGAATTGTAAGGGTGATATTAATGTCAAGGAGTGGGTTGGAAGCTTCTAAAATGACTTCTTTCCTCACATTCTAGTTGAAGGTCAGATGTCTCTCCTGCCTTTTTTGTTTAATTCCTCAGTTGGGGGGGGGTGCAAAGACCCACAAAGATGAAGGAATGAAAAACCAATAAGCATAAGATCAACAGGAAGGAGAAAAGGGACAGGATTTATTAAGTTACAATGAAGTCAGTCAGGTGATTTCTTGCTGTTATGTCAGAATGGGGGACTGAGTGCATCAGCAGAAAGGATTGCAGCTGGTTAGGGTGCATGCCCAGGGTAGCATAAAGTTCTGAAACACAGGGGAACATCACACCCAGAGTCATGGAGCATGTAAGCATACCCCAGGGCACACAGTCAGTCTTTTAAAACCCTCCTCAGATTTACAGCTAACATGCAAATTGCGCTGAGCACCAGTCAAAGGGATTTATTATTATTATTATTATTATTATTATTATTATTATTATTATTATTATTAATTTGTGAGCCTTCCTTCATTTCTGTCTCTTTCCTTATAAATCTATTAACACACAACAATTATAACTCACTGTTAGAATGATTGCTAAAATTGATCTATTTTTTAGCTTCAGTCATTAGTGATTGCTCCTGCTTTCTGTCGGCTAACTTGTGATGGTGGGTGGTTGTCTCTCATGACTAACTTTTAACGAAGATATGTCTCGACAGCAGACTAGGAGATGACAAAGTACAAGTGGCTCAGTAAGGGAAAAGGTAAATAACGGTAGTGATCACTCAGGGAGTTCTGATTATGAGTTGAGAGCCACTAAACAAAGGTCACACTGCTTCCTCGTCACTTACCGCTCACAAGACCTGCTTTTCAACCAAGGGCTTGGGCACAGGTGGCTTCAGTAAGCCACACTGGGTGGATGAAGGAACTCTAACTGAGGCATTTGTATAAGACATTTGGAACCTGTGCGTTTAAGCTGCCTGCTGCTTCCTAGAATGGATGCAGTGAGTTGTGTTGTGGGAACAGTGGTGAATGAAAGGGAATAATCAGGGGTGTTTCTGACTAAAAAAAAAGGGAGTTGGGAGTGGAAAGGGGTTGAGGAGGGGATGCACAGAGTTACTGATCTAACGAGGGAGGCCCGTTCAGATTGCCAGCTTTACCTCTGATAAGGATGTGGGATACCTACTACATAGGTGTAGGGTGTTCTCCGAAAGCAGGTTTGGTTCCCAGGCACTCTCCAGGCCTGGTTCTTCTATAAAAATCTCAAGTTTGTTTCTCTTCTGCTGGGAAATAGTCTACTTGAAGTTTGACTAAGGTGGGTTACAAGGAGGCAGAGAGATGGCTTAGCTGTTAAAAATGCTGTCTGCTCTCCTGTAGGGCTTGAGTTCAAATCCTGCCATCCACATAGGGTGGCTCACAGTGGCCTGTAACTCTAGCTCCATCACCTATTCTGGCATCGGTGGGCATCTATTCATGTGCACAGTACCCCTGTGACACACAGAAAGAACTAAGCGCTGTGCGAGCTTAGTCTGAGTCCATAAACCCTGTCCCAGTAAGAAGGAGGCTCCACACATTTTTATCTTGCCTTGGTAGACACATGCTAAATACTTGACCACGGACTGAAGAAAGGATGTAAGAGTTTCATATACAAGGAAAAATTTACAAGGAATGAGGTGGAAGACATGGATTCTGTTGGCACTCAGTACAAATGCCCTCCCTGCCATCTCTGGCCCAGCAGACAATGTGATCCATTTGCCCTGACTGTTGGGTTGATGTTCTGGACTGTCAACCACGTCTACGTAGAACACCTTGGTTAACCCCTCCTCCGAGGTACACGTGAAGGCATGTGAAGACCGAACCTCGAATTAGAGATAACGTCAAAGAGAGAATGGGAGTAAATACAAAAAGGCCTGCACCATTGAGTTGTAGTTAGTGTAATGTAAGAAAGACTGATAGGAACTGGGACTTACTAACTCTGCCTGTTGGCTTGTTCTCCTTTCCCTGACTGTTGTCTTACTATCCGGTTCCTATTTCTTAGTCATGAGTGAGTGAGTGGACAGCTGAGTTCGGAAGGAATGGCTCTTTGATTTGGTGGTGAGTACTGGTTGACGAGAGGGACTGTGCGACCTGGACTCCACCAGTGGCAGCCGTTGTAGCAGGCTGCTCATGTATAAGACAAGAAAGAATCCTTATTCAGGCCATGGAGAGGCCCAAGAATTGTCACCTTGAGGACAAGGCTCCAGGGAAATGGGTTCAGGCAAGAGGTGAGGTGAAGATCAGTGGCAGTTGCCATGACTACTACAAGGCACCCAGGGAACCCGCATATAATCGTGCTCTCTGAACGGGTTGTAAGCTGCAGCCGGGACCTGGTGGATAGAATCAGAGGCTCTTTCTGGAAACCCGCCTCCTGGTGAAGGGTACCTTGCTAGTGATGGTGATGAATGTGTTTTCTGACAGCTGAAAGTTGCAGAGAGACTTCTGGTGACATGGAGGAGCATGTGGTGAGCCATGGCCACATAGGAGACAGCCCAGGCTTCAGATGCCCAGGAAAGTGTTTGGATAACTTCAGAGTGACATCTGGCACTGGGGCAGTGGTGTTCCCTGCTCCAACTATACCAGGAATTTACGAATGCCAAGGAGAAGGCTGGCTTTGGAAACTTTTTTTCCCTCTCCAAGTACCCATTTCTCTGATTTCACAAAGAAGCCCCAGAAGCTCTTGTCACCCAGCTCCCTTGTCGAGCAGTGCCCACTCTGTAAAGGCAGTTGGCCCTCACTGTGCACCAAAGTATGAATAGCTCTGTTCCTGGGAATTTGTATTTTCATATATATATATATATATATATATATATATATATATATA
>NC_034594.1:138774082-138802853 GCF_900095145.1 Mus pahari
ATTTATTTATTTATTTATTTATTTATTTATTTATTTATTATATACAAGTACACTGTAGCTGTCTTCAGACACTCCAGAAGAGGGAGTCAGATCTCCTTATGGATGGTTGTGATCCACCATGTGGTTGCTGGGATTTGAACTCAGGACCTTCGGAAGAGCAGTCGGGTGCTCTTACCCACTGAGCCATCTCACCTGCATTTTCAAAAGAATTGTGTGTTCTTGTTTTGTTTCTGTTACTCTAACTGATATCCTGACAAAAAGCAACAAAGGAAGGGGTACAGTGCCTAATTACATCCCATCATTTTGGAGATGTCAAGGTAGGACTCAAGCCACTAGTCACATCATCATCAACATTCACGTGCTAAGAGAGAATCAATGTGTTCTTGCTTGCTTGTACAGCACATGGCCTCTGCTTTTACACAGTTCACCACCCCCCCCCCCAGACTAGGAAATGGTGTCGCTCACAAAGGACTTGGTCTTCATACCTCAATGAACAATCAAGACAGTTCCTCACAGATCTACCACAGTCAAAATGGATGCAGATAATTTCTCGATGATAATTCTTCCCCAGTGATTTAACTGTCCAATTGACAGTTAAAACTAACCAGCACACCTTGTTCATCTGACCCTGACCCATTTTTTTCCACTGTGGTGGCTTCAGATCTAGGCCACCAAAGGCTACCTTTAGCAGGATGCTTTATTTCTTATAACACAACCTCATCACAGGAACCCTCAGAGCAAACTTTGTTCATACTGCTACCCCTAAGCCTACCAACTCATCTGTGCCTTTAGCTACATCTTGTCACAGTAGATGGATGACGTGGGGTCCCTTCTAAGGTTTTCCCCTCCTCCCACCCTGCTCACTCCATTCTCTTCTGACTCATTCTTTTCAATAAACAGCCTCAAAGTATTTTTAAATTATCAAATATACCATCTGCCCGCTAAAGACACAAACCTGTCTTGGTCCTAATGCTGATTTTAGCTATAACACACTTGTGTCCTTTCCAGAAAGTTGTCTACATGTTCCTTATTCTTGTTCCACTTGCTCTTGAACCTCTTCCATTTAAGCTCCATCCTCACCTCTCCCCTCCCATCTGCTCGTCAAGGTCATCTTCACAATGCCACATCCAGCTGTCAGTCTCTGGGTTCTGAGCTCCTGTATAAACAGATCATTGACTTCAGAGCAGTTGACCCCTGTCTTAGTCACTGCATTGCTGTGAAGAGACACCATGACCAAGGCAAATCCCCCGAAACAAAGCATTTAAGTGGGGGGCTTGCTTACAGTTTCAGGAGCTTAGTCCATTATCTTCACGGCTGGGAGCGTGGTGTCATGGTATGCTGTCATGAGGGTAGGCGCTGGAGCAATTGCCAGGGGTTGGGGAGGGAAAGAGAGAGAACCTGGGTCTGGCACGGGCTTTTTGAAACCTTAAAGCCCACCCACCCCCAGTAACACACTTCTTCCAACAAGGCCACGCCTCCCAATTTTTCTAATTCTATCAAAGACTTCTACTCCGTGGTGACTAAATATTCAAGTGTATGAGGCTATGGGGCCATTCTTATCCAAGCCATCACAATTCCTTTCATGAGACACCTTGGCCTCCAGAAACTTTCTCTTCATTTTCTTCTTAGCTCTCGTGTGTGTGTGTGTGTGTGTGTGTGTGTGTGTGTGTGTGTGCATGTGTGTCTGCTGAGCTTGCTCACCAAGCATTAGCCAGGACCCCAGAGTGGCATCTGAAAAGGATGAGGTAAAGCATATTCTGTCACATAAGCTATCCTGGGAGCCATAGAATGTCCTGTCATCATAATTACAGACCACCCAGATTCACAATGGCGCTAGCACTAAGGAGAATGTGTGTGACAGAATGGTGGGACTGTTCTTTCTTCTTACAAACCTCCTTTCTGATAGTTACTTCTGATAAATTGCTCCCCAGGAATACCTTGCTTTAGTCTTGCTCATAAAGTTCTTAAGGATATGCAAGTGTCCCATTACCATTTGTTAAGTAAGGGAATACACAAATCTTGGTTACAGCAGAAAGGCTTTCTGTGCTTGGGATGAGGTTAAACTTCATCTCCCGGGTAACTGATGGGAACACTGGGGCTTAGAGCACACTGCACAGCTGAGGAGTGGACATCTGAGCCTGAAAGCCAGGTTGCCACCAAAGGCAGGGAACTTCTTCAGGACACTTCAGAGTAAGAAGACAGCAGACCAAGGCACTTGACTTCCTCCCTGTCCTGGTCTTGGAGACTGCTGCTAACATGTCCTGACCAGGATGCTGCCGTGGGAGCTTTCATATAGCCACAGAACTCCTCTGGCCATCCTTGCAGCGGTCTGAAGACAGCCTGTGTGTGTGTGCGTGCGTGCGTGCGTGCGTGCGTGCGTGCGTACGTACCATTCATTTCCCTCTTTCTTTCCAGTCTGGGTGGCTGCTGATGCTCTTACCGTGGAGACTACACAGGATATTCTTCGGGCTGCTCGAGGAAGGAGTGTCACCCTCCCGTGCACCTACAGCACCTCTGTTTCAGACCGAGAGGGATTCATTCAGTGGGATAAGCTTCTTAGAAGTCAAACGGTAGGACGCCAGGGTGAATGAAACATCATGGGCATGCGTGTCGCCTGAGTGTGAGCTCTTGACAGGCGGGTATCTTAAAACCTTCCCTGGGTCACTTCCTCTTTCCTCTCCCCAGGTTGATGTTCAAACCCAGGGCCTTGTGATCTGATTCTAATACTGAGCTATGGACTCCATATCTTATTTTAAAAATTATTTATGAGAACCCACACACACATATATATGTCCACATATGTGTGTGTGTGTATGTATGTATGTATATATATATATATATATATATATATATATATATATATATAATTGGTTTGTTTCCTATATTTTGTTGCCACAAACCACAAACATTATTATATATGATATATGTGTATATACATATATGTGTTTATATATGTATATATATATATATGTAATAGATTATTAAAAGTGGAACCTACTTGCCTAACATTCTCAAAGTCTTGAAATGAATGAATGAATGAATGAACGGAACTTCTGTGTTAATTTCATTAGATATCTTACCAGTCTTCATTTTCATACACAATGTTGTCTACCATTTTCTCAGCGTATGCTCAAACTGTCTGATAACCAATGATTTGATAAGTGAAAAATGTATCTCATTTGAGATCAAAAGCACGTCTGTGTAACTATAAAACACGGAGCATCTGTCTGTACATTTAAGTCAAGTCTTCTAAAATGCTAACATGCGGGCTGGGCGTGGTGGCGCACACCGT
Source organism: Mus pahari (assembly GCF_900095145.1). Lineage (NCBI taxonomy): Eukaryota > Metazoa > Chordata > Mammalia > Rodentia > Muridae > Mus > Mus pahari. The sequence goes on from NC_034594.1 coordinate 138,777,375, forward strand.
TAATCCCAGCACTCAGGAGGCCGAGGCAGGCGGATTTCTGAGTTCGAGGCCAGCCTGGTCTACAGAGTGAGTTCCAGGACAGCCAGGACCGCACAGAGAAACCCTGTCTTGAAAAACCAAAAGAAAAAAAAAAAAGCTAACATGCATCATGGAGGTGGTGGAGGGCACCTGAATACTGAGGTGGGGGGTAGGGTTGGGGAGTAGGAGGTGGGAGAGGGGGGTTAGCCAGAAAGAGCTCCAGTTTGATTCCAGCCCCCACACACCCAAAAATTCCAAAGCCATCACATGGCTAGCTTAAAATCGCAGTCCCAGACTCTACGCATCTCAGTGCACTTGTATACCGCTAAGATGGTCATACAGAAAGCAGCCATGCACTTGGCTTAAGGCCTTACACTTTAACTACCAATTATATTTGTATTTTTAAAAATTATCTTCGTTAGGATTCTATTGCTCTGATAAAACACCATGACCAAAAAGACATTTAGAGATAGAGGAGAGGTTTATCTGACTTACACTTCTGCACTGTCCCCCATTGTCAAAGGAAGTCAGGGCAGTGACTTAAGATAGGAACCTGGGTACTGGAGGCTGGCCGTGGAGAGCCGCTTGCTGTTTCTTCTCCTGGCTTGCCCAGCCTGCTTTCTTAAAGCACCAAGGACCACCAGCCCAGGCATGGGATCGCACACAGTGGGGGCCTGCCTGCTTCAATCATCAGTCAGGAAAATGCACTACAGAGTTGCCTGAAGGCAAATCTTATGATGGAGGCATTTTCTCAGTTGATAGCCCCTCTTCCCAGTGACTCTAGCTTGTGTCAAGTCGACATAAAACTGACCAGCACATTTATCCACCACAGACAAAAAAAAAATACATATGATAGAGTCAAAACTAGGAAAAAATAGCTTTATATCCTCCTGCTACTGCGACTCGACCTTGATCTCCTTTCTGTGACCTTTAGGGAAGGAGAGCATCATCAGGTCCCAGCCATGCCGAGAGAAAGACGCTTTAGCCTTTTCTCTGACAGAGAATCGTAGGACACCTGCCTCCTGGCTGACAGGTCTAACGAAGCCCTCAGTCTTACCTATATGGTCTGAAGGCCCTGATGGGCCATAGATGCCTATCCTGTCTGCTCCCAGAGGGAAAGCAAGCCCCAAACTCCTTGCTGCTGTCTTGAGCGCCAGCCTGCGGGAACTGAAGGGCCCTACACCTCTGTCCAGATGTGTCCAGCAAGCCGGGTGTAACACCAACAGCTGACTTTTCACAGTGCCCACCCAGGCTCTACCGTTATTTATTATTGTCTGTTGGGGACTCTACTTCCAAAAGGATCTGAGGCAGCACCCTTGAGACCAAAAAACAAATGCAGAGAAAGGCATTGTTTGGTGTGAGCCTCAGCAGGTGGTGTGGGCAGGAAGAGAGAGAGAGAGAGAGAGATCCAGGAACAATCAGGACATCTTTGATAAGAGGGTTATGAGGTGGGAAACCCAGGTAAAGCCAGCTAAGGGTCAGGAGAGAACTGGGCACCCATTGGCAGCCAAGACACCCCCTTACCCTCTGCCCTGTCTCCCTGAATCAGCCAGACGTTCCCAATGGCGTGTCTACCCTATCAGGGCTATCAGGTGGGGTTGGACAGCTGGGTCTTGCACACGGGTGTCCAGCTGAAGGGACCTGGGCTCCAATAGCTATGCCATGTGCCCTAACCTAGGCCATATCTGCTGGAAAACTGGAATGCCTTGTTCTAACTGGAAAGGTGTTGGTGGCAATTTCTTACCCCAATAAGCCCACATAAATAACACAACCAGTTATTATATCTATAAGCTATATGCCTAGATTGGGCAGATCTATCACTATACTAATTTGTTCCCCAGCTACGGGACCCCTTGCTACTTGTGGCTTCTCCAGGCCATGTGGTTCTGCTCCATCTTCCTTCCATCTTCTCTTCTCTCCTCTCCCCCCTCCCCCCTCTCCCCTCTCTCTCCCCTCTCTCCTCTCTCCCCTCTCCTTCCCTTCTCTGAGACCACCCATCCCACCTTTCTCTTCTACTGCCCAATCATCGGTTCTAGCCTTTATTTACCCAGTTAGAACGGGGAGAAGGGTCAGTGAGATCATCTGAGCATGTGATCTCACCAGGGGCAGCCCTTCTTGCTGAAGCAGAATTAACATCAAAATACAAACAGCCCCAGGGCAACCCACACTGGACAGGCCCTGTGAGCTCAGGATTCAGACCTGACACAGCTTCTCCACTTTCTCTTCTCTGCCCGTCTCATCTGTTTTCTCTACGAACACTCTTGAAGTCACCAGCATTTCCCACTAGCAGCTACTTTTCCTTCTCAGAGCCCTTCTTGGCTTTGGGGGACCTTGCTTGTCTTGTCTCTCTGATCCTTTGAATAACTTGGGTACCTGACGTTTTCTTTGAGCCATGCCTAGCCCACATCTCTGTGAACACATGTGTGCCGTCGGCTTCTAAACGTTCATCCCCAGATATATTACCAGCTGAAAGCCCTCCTAGTTCTGTCCTCAAAAGAAAGAATTCAGCCAAGAGACACATACGGTTAAAACAGAAGTTTATTTACCCAAATAAAGCGTGAACCCCAAAGAGAGAGAGACTGCAGAGGTCTGACCGGAAAGGGGGGCAAGCAGCGACCCACTTGGTTCTGGGCATAGAAATACAGCAGTTTTGTGAATATTTATGAGGTGGGCCACCTATTAACTGGGACAATGTGGCCCCCTTTTCCTCTTAAACCACAGTGAACTAGATTTTGCTTTTAGGATAATTCTTAAGATCCTCTTGAAAAACCCACAAAGTGGGGGAGGGGTCAAGGTCGCCATGCAAATAATATGATAATGAATCTGGGGCCTTTGGAGGAGCCACCCCTTTTATAGGTGTGCATGGATGCCTTCATCTCTGATACAGCAGGGAGAGCTAACTGCATCTCCCAGTATTTCACCACAAAGGGCAGTCTAACGGTGGGAGACACAGCTACCATGACATCCTGTGATTTCCTTGTTTCCTCTTGCCTAACTCCTTACCTGTCTAGTCACAGTGAGATTCAGCTGTCCCATCTGGCCATGGGTGTCCCGCTTCAGGCATCCCGCACATAAACAGAACACAAACTTTTTGTTTAAAGCACTCTCTCCTCATGTGTTAACTCTGTTGGGAATGATACCGTCAAACATCCAGGCCTAAGCCCTAAATCTGGGGACTAACTGCTCTCTAACTCTGCGTCTTGGTCCCACCCCAATTTCATGTGTCCCTCGTTTTCTTGCCCCTCCAACTCATTTTTGTCTCTCTGTGTTGCCATAACCCGATTTGACAACAATCATGTGGGCTCCTGGCTACCTCTTAACTTGTCCCTTTTCATCTGTGCTCTGGAAAAAGAGCTAATCCCCAAAATACAGAATTGTGGAGTCAGGGATGCTGCTGGACAGTAGAGTTCTTGCCTCGCATGTGGAAGGACTGAGCAAGGTTCGCCCCATATTCCCACTGGAAACCAAGCCAAGCGTCAGCAAAAAGCAAAGTATGTTATTGCTTTGAAGGTGAACCGTGAACTACTTAGTGTCCCCGAGTGTCTCAGAAGTGACTCGGTAGAATCTGCAGTGTTCAGACTCTGAGCCAGAGTCACCAAGATCATCTCAGCCCCTGCTAGTCACTTAAACATGTCAACTTGGGGAGCATATGTAATCTGCCTTGTGGTATCCCTGTTTCCTCCAGTGTAAGATGGTGGCTGCGATCATCAGATGTACTGCATAGGAGCATAGGAGCGTGTGGGTTAAATGAGGTAACAGGTATCCAGTCCTTGAAACAGTACGCAACATAACATACATATCATATGTATCAGCTATGGCCTTTATTGTCCAAGCCCGGTCTCGCTAATCTGTCACTACTCACCCTGTGCCTCATGGGGTTGACACTGCCACTCTCTGCTATTTGGTTTTTTTTTTTCCTTTTCCTCCAGTGTCTAACACATTACACACCCCGTTCCAGCCTTCTAGCTTTTTATGTGATTAATTCACAGCTACCGTTCAAGATTTGAAGCAGCTATCAGCCTTCATAGGAACCCTCCCCCAAGTGGCCAGTCTATGTTATAATCATGAGATACCCTGGTTGGTTGGTTTTCAAACTCATTTTTGAGGGAAGAACTCACCGGTTGTATGCACAGGAAATGGTGGACTGTCATAATGGGTTGTCACGGTAGACACCACGCCAGGTCGATCCCAACTGTGCCCCCTGTATTATCAGCTTTAGCTCTCACCACAATCTTAGGGGATGCATTATCATCAACATCTCCGTTTTGTAGTGGAGAAAAGAGAGTCTCAGAGCAGCCAAGGCCATTCAACTAGCAACAGGGTGAGGATTTGACTGAGGGAGGCTGGTCTGTTTCTGTGGCCTAAGCCGTTAATGTGCTCATTCGTCAACACCAACGAATAAATCAACAACTTCCAAGGGCCATAGTCAGAACTAAGTGAGCTTGGAACTCAGTGGTTACCTAGCGTGATACCTGGCTTACGGTAGGGCTCTGTGGGTGTTGGATGAAGGAAGGGATGGATGAGAATAAACCACAGGCTGAGAGGGAACCAAGGAGAGAGAGGCTGGTCACAAATGTGAGTACTGGGATCCGAGCTGGCCTCGTTCACACACTGGTATCCCAGGCTGTGTGCTTCTGTGCTGTTTTGTGTCATGCATCCCAGATTGGCTTAGAACTTGCTACATAGCCAAGGACGACTTTGAACTTTTCTCTCCCTTCACCTCTGGAATGCTGGGATGATCGGCTCATACCACAACTTCAAGTTTACACGGCGCTGGGATCAAATCCAGGCCTTTGCGTGTGGTTGGCACGTACTACCAACTAAACTACAACCCCAGCCCCTAAAGCTTTCATTTAAAAGCAAATCTTTAAAGTCTAGAGTTATCTAGCTAGTTAACAAGAGGAATCTACTAGCAGGTACTGCCCTTTTGTTTGACATGTTGTTGGTTGGCTCTGGGGGACGAAGATTGAGTCAGGGCAGGTCTAGGCCAGGGCCTGGCAGACATTTCCTCTTTCTCTCAGGAAAGAGTGGTCACCTGGAATCTTGTGTCAAAGAAATACATCTATGGGAACCGTTATGAGAACCGCGTGAGAGTATCTAACGATGCTGAGCTGTCAAACGCCTCTATCACCATCGACCAGCTGACCATGGACGACAATGGCACCTACGAGTGCTCCGTGTCACTGATGTCAGACCAGGATGTCAACGCCAAGTCTCGAGTCCGCCTCTTGGTCCTCGGTGAGTGTCTCTGTCTTTTCCTGTGGGAGGAGGGTGGGCAGAGGGGCTCTGTCAGCAGCAGAGCCATGGATCTGTCTCTCCCGCTGGAGCCAAATGCTCTCCGGGGCTCTCAGTAGCTAGCAGGCTGTTTCTGAGGACAGAGACGTGGCTTTGGAGTCATCCCTTGCTCCCGTTGCTTGTTCCCCTCCAGACCAACTCTTCTTTCTGCCTCCCAACTCATTACTGAAGAGAAGGCAATACACGGGTTCTCATCTTGTGTGGCACTCACAGGGCCGATCATGACTCCCATAGGTGACTCTTTCCCTGCCTTCAACTCAGCTCCACACCAGTCTCTCCAACCTCCCTCTAACAAAGGCATGGTCGCCAACCAATGGGAAGTATGCCCCAGGATAGCATCCTTTTCACGGGAGAATTTGTTGGAATTTATAGTTTGGAGAGACGAGGAAACTCATCTGCTTTAGTTTCTGAGTAGGTGAGGTCCACAGGAAGTAATTGCCTCAAACCAGTTACTGGGGACGCTTTCATGAGCACCTGGTCTATGTGCCGTGTAAGCAACGGCCCCACTCCTGGGAGGCAGCAACTCTGTGCATCGAAACAGCGGATCCTTTCTCCTCTTTTTCCTTTACACTACTTGGCAGAAGTTCTTTTAAATTGAATATGGTAGTTGTTGGACTCAGAAAGCATTAGAGTGTGTCAGACTACACTGCGGTTATCAACTAATGCTGCCTAAAGACTAGGCACCTCTTCCCACCCCGCCACCATGTGGCAGCCAGCGGTAATGCAGGCAGGTGTCTTCGACTTCGCCTGGTGTTTTCCCAATGCCCACCACACACTCAGACACTTTCCTCTTTCATGTGAAGACGTGGGATATTATAAAGCACTTAGCAAGTTGCTTCTTGATAGCACTCCATGAACACCTCAGATTTCAACGCTTTTTGTTAGCTCTTGTTTGAACAAGCAATACTACAATATACCCCTTTATCTCACTTTGTATATAGGTAGATATAAAAACCATACGTTATATATACATATGAGGAGTATATATACACAGACTTGTATAACATTTGGGTTCTTTAAATACCTGGCCTGCCTTTTTTTGACAGAGGATTTCAAACAAATGGCAAGAATCGGTATAAATCTGAAACCTGATTCTGCTGCTCCTCCAACCAAACTCTGGTCCGTACATCAAGGACCACCTACTTTTAAAGGCAATCAGATTAACCCGAAGAGTTAAGGATACACGTTTAATATGAGAATATGGAATTCGTTGAAACTATCCTGTTGCTTAGAAAAATTACGTTAATAAACCCAGCAATATTCTTTGTGAAAAATTTTCTTTCTCGGTGTCTATATAACTAGGAAATATTTAAAAGAGAGTGACTTTAATTATACGGGGGCGGCTCATTCTGGGGAGGCTAGCAGGACACTCCGACCTTAGCCCCTGGGAGCTAGCCTTGTTTAGCTCACCTCCAGGAAGCCGGGAAGCCAGAAAACTCAGCAGCCAGTGCGGCAGGTGTGGAATCCTTGCCCTGGCCTCTGGCGCCCTCTGACGTCTTCAAAGGGAACAGACGGCATCCGAGAGGCTTTGAAGCCTAACACATCCCCTCCAACCTCCATGGCCTCTCCCTCAGTAACTATTCAGGTAACCTTCTGTTTGTAAAACAGGCCACGTGAGAACAAGACCCTCTCGCTTGTGAGTACCCGCTCCAGTACTCTTGGCTCCCGCGAGCGGGGCTCTTTAAACTAGATCTAATTCGAGGTCCCAGTTGTTTGTGATTGGGGCGCTGAAGATCTGGAGAGAGAGGGTCAGGGTGTGCCTGGCACGGGGACCGCAGGAAGTTTAGAGCCTGTGGTCAAGGGCCTGGAGCGACAGATCTCGGCTCAGTCCCCTTGAAAGTAGATCTCTCTTGCTGGCCATCACCTTCGCGGGCAGTTTCTGGAATTCCTGTTCAGACCACACCCAAGGAGTGGATGAAGTAGGTGCTAGTTTTCAAACAGGCACATTTGCCTTTTACGCCTCAGCAGTTGGTCTCTGGCACTTTCCTTCCCACTTCTGACTGTATCTGACAACCCCACCCCACCCTGTCCAAACAAACAAACAAACAAACAAACACTAGCTCAGGGAGGTCCCTCTGCTACTCCGCCACTTAGTCTGACCGGTTTGTGGGAGTTTGCCGCTGTGACTCCTGCTAAAGGCACGCCTGAGGGTGAGGTTGGCTAGGTAAGGGCCCTGCAAGGTTCTGGTGTGCGGGCCAGGAAGGAGGGAGAGAGAACCACAGCAGGAAGGGATGCCCAGAGGGTAGGTTCGCCTCCCCTGCAGCGCCAGAGTCGCAGGTCTGCTACCCCCAGGGTTGGCAGGATTTGCAGGAGGCCAGGTAGCCAACCTCTGGCAGGTGTTCCTCTCACCTGCTCCTGTAGGCTGGCCTTTGATCCTCAGGAGCTTGGGTTTTGTTTGGGGATTCAGGAGCGCCTCTAATGTGTCCCGCTGGTTCCCGCCCATACCTGGCTGGCCCAGCTGTGTCAGCAGATGCGAGGCACTCCTAATAATAGCCTGCCTGTTTCCAAGAAGAAATTATGCAGCTGTTGGAGTGGAAGAGAGGAGTCAGGGACAATTCCTCTGGCAACTTCCAGGTGGGCTAAGACTGGCATTAACTCTCAAGGTGGGTGGCCATGTGCCTGAACTGGGCATGCAAGCCATCCAAGATGGCATGTGACAAAGATAGAAGGGTCCAAGGACCTCAGTGACAACTTCCCCCACCATGTGCTCTCCCTTCCTCGCCCCTAACGATGCTTCCTGGAGTCTCACGGATACTTCCTGCTCCTTGCCCCTGAGCCTTTGCACATGTGGTTCCCCTGTTCGGCATGCTCATCTCTGCTCTAATTCCTGTCACCTCCTTCACCGTGGTGACCTTCAGGCTGAAGCCCAGAATTATGTATTGGGTCATCGTTCTCTGCCCCAGAAGTCCCATCCCCTGCGCTGCCATTGTTTCGTCGTCGTCTTCTGTACCCCCACTAGATTTCTTGACTGACTCAGAGTGCCACCATAGCACTGCTAGGCAGAACCTGGGTACCTACTAACGCCTACAGAGCCATCCACTCTGCCCAACGTGACAATAACAAGGTTGAGGGGAAGTCATGGGCTTGGAGTCTCAAGAAGCCAGTGTGGATGGTCTGCAGTGGCTGCTGGGATTTATAAACCCCTTTCTTTGCATTCCTTGGTCACCTCTGCCCACTCCCATGTCTTTGGTCACATTGTTCACCCAGCAGGGAAGCTCTGCACTGCCTCGGTCCCTCCTGCTGGCTAGCTGCTAGTGCTGATTACATTTTATTCACAAAGTAGGGGGAGAGGGCAATGGTGGATCCACAGAGAACAGTCCCGAGAAGCAGAAGGGCTACATCTAACCTAAGACGAGAAACCCTGGCCAGCAGCAGCCCACAACCTGCCCTGCCCTATGGTTCCAAGATGTTATTAAAACCAGGGGGAGTGACTGGGGTGGGGGTGGGGAAACCATGATCAATATACATTGCATACATGTATGAAGATTTCAAAGGATAAAAATATATTCTACACACCTCCAAGAGAAAAAACAGCATTGGAAATAATATTGCACCTACAAATCCCATATGGCCCCCTATAGGGGCTTGCTGTCCCCTGACTTTACAGATCAGGAATGAGGTGACCCCGGTTGAGTTAGGAGCAGAAAGAGCTCACCTGGGACAATAGAGCAAACACTGGGTTTGGAGTCAGGAAACCTTGGTTCTAGTCCCACATCTCCCAGAACCCAAGAATAAGTGTCCCTTCTGTGTACTCCGGTGGCCTCCATCTGTATAACAGCTACGTTGATCATGTTCAAATTCCCAAGAATACAGAGAGCACAGAAGACACTATCAACCAGCCTGTGGGGACTCTTTCCCTGGGGAGATTTCAAACAAACTCTGTAGGACACCAAAGACAAACCGAAGTGTTTCTAGGGAAGCTCAGCCTGGAGAACTCCCAAGTTACTGTGTTCGTGTGCAAAGCTCAGGTGAGCCCACAGCAAACCACAGTGCTTGAATCTCACCTCAGTGCGGACGGTTCTCCATCACTGTATAGATGGACAATTCCCACTTCAAATGCATCTCACACTCCATGTACTCCAGCACCTTCTGAGACAAGACCATGAACAGTTAGGACAGGATTACTTACAGATGGCCATTGGTGTATGGCAGAGTGGCTGGCATCTCAGGTGAGAGAGTTCAAAACCCTGCCCAGCCCCTCCTTCTAGGAGGGCACGTCAGCAGCCAGTGAGACCAGTCTTGAAAGGGCTGCCCCTTCTACTAGAGGGTGCTATGACAGCGGGTATTTGGGGATGAATTAGCTTTCTAATATTACATCTCACCGCTAAGCTATGAGTTTCTCCCCCCCCCCCGTGTGTGTGTGTGTGTGTGTGTACATAGGTTGACAGGATATTGGGATGGGTAGTAGTTGTCTGCAGGCAACTCAGGTCTCTTTTTGATCTCCTTCTTTCACAGTTCCACCCTCCAAGCCAGACTGCGGCATCCAAGGGGAGATGGTGATCGGGAACAACATCCAGCTGACATGCCACTCTGCAGAGGGCTCTCCGAGCCCACAATACAGCTGGAAGAGTTACAACGCCCAGAACCAGCAGCGGCCGCTCACCCAGCCAGGTGAGGGGGCAGCTGGGAAGGCCGTGTATCCCATAACGGGACACCTGACTGTGTAGGGTTGCTAGAGGAGACAGAGGCTGACCAACCAGTCCTACTAATGCAGCCCTGCCCTTGAGCTACCTCGGACCATCCCTCAGAGTACTGGTTTTCCACACAAAAGCCTGTGCATCCCACTTCACAGCTGCGAAGGACCGCAGTGGCTCCCAGAAGCGCAGCACAGGCTATGGCAGAGGTCACGTGATTTCTGTTCTTCCCACCCTCCATCCTCTTGAGGAAGTGAGTCCCGCTAAGCATTCTGTGCAGAAACACCGGGGCTTGTTCTTTTAAGCTTTATTATGGCCTAAAACCCACTTTTGAGGTGGGGAATTACCTAGCTCCGTTTCCCATCCACACCAGCCCGTCCCAGACACCACCACGAACACAACTTGGGGTGTTAGGGTCCCCATCCTCAGGCAGGCTATGGTGGATATAGCTGTGGTTGCCGAGAGACCCATTTTTGTACTGGTCACCTAATATTTGACCTTTGATCAGGAAATAAACAAGATACAGGAGGAGGTTAGGGGAGAAAGAAGAGGAGAGAGGGGCAGAGCTGGGACCATGTAAACACTACTGCCATTATGGCTGCTGGAGTGGAATTCGCTTGGGCTCTCAGTGCGCACACTAGCTGCCGTGGCCGCGCCAGTGAACCGAGGGGTGTCCATCAGTTTTAGCTTTGAGGTCGTTCAGTGCTGAGTGTGTAGAAATGGGATAAGGAGGTGAGAGCCAAGCCTGTGGGTGAGGCTGCTCTGGGCGAGGAAGGAACATTTGGTGCCCTGGGGAAGCCCCGTGAAACATCCAGTGCCCTGGGAAGCCCCGTGGATGAACATTTCACGCCCCCTGGGTTTCCATCAAAGCCGAGTGGATTATCACACTGTCTCTCAGTCATCTGGAGACCAAACAATAACTTCTTAAAACCCAAAATGTTAGTAGAATTCACTCGACTTAAGGTAAAAGGGCGATGTGCTAGATAGTAATAGACGTGATATGGATTCCCACAGTGTCCAGTTCTGGTGGTATGTTTCTGGTTAGCCAGTTTTATTTTTTAAAAGGTTTATTTATTTATATTATGTATGTGAGCACACAGTTGTTCTCTTCAGACACACCAGAAGCGGGCATTGGATCCCATTACAGATGGTCATGAGCCACCGTGTGGTTGCTGGGAATTGAGCTCACTTGGGACCTCTGGCAGAGCAGTCATTAACCACTGAGCCATCCCTCCAGCCCGGTTGGCCAATTTTAAACACGTTTCTAAAACTGCATTTGTGGGGTGTGTGTGTATGTGGGAGAGTCCCAGGGCTTGAACTCACTTATCAGGCTTGGCACCAAGTGCCTTTGCCCACACGGTCATCTCACCAGCTCCCGGCCTGCCAGTGTTTGAATGTCTGAGATTTCTGTTGAGCTCACCTGGCAGCTGTGCTTAAACCCCAAGGTGTTCTGTCTACCCATTGTTGCCTGTTCGTGGTCTAAGAACACAGTGGTTTCGTGACTTTCCTCTTGCAAAGTGTGCACCGTGGGGTCCAGGGCTGAAGGTAACATGGTCATGAGTTGTGGGGGCTGACACAGTGATGTGATACAGACTGTGTGAGGGATCCTGGAGGCTTTCCTCACAAAGGGGATGTTGGAGTTGTAGCGTGACCAGGTGCTGAAGAGTAGCCACCAGCTTTAATCCTGGCTGTGCTCCTTGCTAGCGAGTAAGGCAAGATACTTAGCCTGTCTCTGCCTTAGTCTGTACATCTGCAGAATGGGCACAACACCAGTGTTCATCTCATGCTGTTATGGTAAAGGGCGAACCAAAGTACGTAAAGCACGGAGATTGGTGCCTGGTTGACGCCAAAGGACTCAATCAGTTCTAGGTGTTATTAGTTATAGTCAGCAGCTCCTTCAGAGCAGGAAACAGCATGAGAGTCATGGCGTCAGTGTGGCTGAGGAGTAGGGTACATGTCATGTAGGGTACATGAGGAGTAGGGTACAATGATGGCCAGTGTTGTTCATGGGAAGGACGATGGGGAAAGATGGAGAGGGGCCTGTGTGCCAGACTAGGAGGTTGGACTTTTCCCCGTAAACACTGGGCTCCTCACAAAGTAAGAGCATAGTCCTCCAAGGTGGGGAAGCCGTGGCAGCTGCAGCTCTCAATGCCCCTGGCCACTGGAAAAGGGGGGGGGGAGAGGGAAAGAGGGGAAGGAGAGACAGAGAGTGACACAGACAGACAGACAGACAGACACACACACACACACACACACACACACGCACGGGAGGGGGCAGGCATAGAGGGAGGAATTCTGGTGCACAACTCACTTTCTACTTTTTATTCAGTCCACTGTTCCACCCCAAGGATGGCGCAGCCTACAGCTGTGGGGGAAGGGTCTTCCCACCTTAATTAACTTAATCTACACTGCTCCACCCAACCATGCCCAAGGTGGATTTGATCTAGGAATTCCACTAGGCATGCCCAGTAGGATTCAGATTGACAGTATTAACTGTCGAAGCTTTGGTCACCATGCAGTTTTGTGTCTAGATGTGATGTTCTCAGACTCTTGCTCCCAGAGTTCCCTGCAGAGCCCGGCAGTCCTGTTTTAACTTTGTAGCTGTAAGTCACTGACAAGCTCTCTGGTCCTTCAAAAACCACAGCAAAGGCTGACTGAGATGGTGGTAATATTACCTTCCTTGAAGTAAGAGGCAGTTTCCCATAGGCGACCTGTGAAAATGCCGGTGAGCTCAGGAGTGGACGGAACAGGAATAATTCAGGGGTCCGCCGCCCCAGAGCCTGGGATGAGGCGTGGCAGCCAGAGCTTACTTACCGGCGTTGGTGGGAGGGGACAGAAAGAGCAGATCCTGATCATTCAGTATCAATATCTTGGGGTTATCAGGGCTTTCGCGCTTCAGCGGGACAGATGGCAGCCATAGGCATTCCCTTTCCTGACCACAAGATGGCGCCACAACAACGGGAAACCGGGTTTCAGACAGAAATGGACTCTTCCAAAAGGAAAAGGAGCCTGCGATTCCTCAGTTCAATCAAAGCCAACCAGTGACATGGGATGAGCCCACTTTTATCCCAGATACATTTCTAGAACACGTCATTTGCTTTAGAGACTAGGGGAAGGATGGTGCTGGCTCATGCAACAGGAACCCTCATGATCCCACCCCTAAAGAAGGCCTAGGAGCTGCCCTGGGGTGCTGTGGACGCTTGACTCCCAGGTGGGGGCTCTGATGCCAGCGCTAGGCGTCCCAAACACACCCGTGCCTGGAGATAGAGAGCATTCTGTAAAGTGTGCTCCTTTAAAATCCTTTTAAGGTTAACCAAATACAGTTGAGTTAGAAAAATGGAATTTTGAATCCCCATCAAGGTTTCCACTGGCATTATCAAAACACCCGTAGGCCACGCCCCCAAAGTAGGCCACGCCCCCGAAGCGTCACCACTATAGTGATTTACATACTTGCTTTGCTTGTGGGCCTCTTTCCAGTATCATATACGAATATCACCTGTAAATGGTATACCAGAAAACACTCAGGTGCGGGGTTCTAAAATCCAAGGCTGCCACGTTTTACAAAAAAAAAACAAAAACAAAAACAAAAAAACAAAAAAAAAACGTGCTTTGAGTTTTAGGGAAAGAATATGAAGAAAGTAGCGTATTTATGATAAGAAGAGAAGAAAATAAAATCAATGTGCTGTAGATTCTCTTCTTTTAGAGGCTTCCTCTGGCCCTCTAGGTTTACAAGAGTAAACCCCTTCACCATGAGTTCAGATACAGCCCCCACTTTGAACCATAACCACTCATGAAGTCACCACTGTTTCGTGTGTCTTCCTTCATAGATTGGAAATGGCAGGAAGACGGGTGCTCGCTCTCCGTGTTTTGTTTGTAGCTGTGATTGGAATGTAGACGGTTTTAGTCTGAAGGCTGTGATAGCTTTATGTCATACATAAATTTTTTATCATGGGCTTACATTGCTTTTATAGTGCAAAGGTGTTTTGCTTTTTAAACATTTATTTACTTATTACTCTGTGTGTGTGTGTGTGTGTGTGTGTGTGTGTGTGTGTACTTGTGCACGCGCATGCACACATACCAACATAAATCTCAGAGGACTCTCCTTCTGTGGAACTGGAGTTGGGAATACGTGGTTCACCTTCCATGCAAGAATGCTGGATGGATGCAACACCGTTGAGGATGCTGAGAGACCAACAATCCCAGAGTGTGGAGGCAGGACCTCGTGTGGGCTGTTCCCTGGTTTGGCACGTGGGGAAGCAACCGGACGTCAGGCTAGCGTGGCTGCAGGTCCAGACTGTAGTTAGAATGCAGGGCCTAGGGAGGTGGTTCAGTCGGCAAACTGCTTGGCATGAAATTGTGAGGACCTTGGTTTGATCAGGAGCAACCCACAAAAGTGCCTGCCTGTAATCCCAGCACCGGGGGCGGGGGATGGGCAGAGACAGGAGGACCCCAGGGCTCACCGAGCATCCTTTACACAGCCGAATCAGTGAGGTCCAGATTCATCAAGAGACTCCGTCTCAAAAAGCAAGAGAGAAAAGAGACCGAAACACCTGAAGTTAACTTCTGGTCTCTACATGTGTACACATATGTGCATGTATACACACACACACACACACACACACACACACACTGAGCTGGCTACTATAGATTAAATATAGCTTCTGGAATGTCTAAAGGCTGCACCAAGTCCCTCTTGATAACTTAGAGCGTGTCCTGGGGACAGATTGTGACACCTGGTGGCACCAAGTCCCTCTTGATAACTTAGAGCGTGTCCTGGGGACAGATTGTGACACCTGGTGGCACAAGGTTCTGATGTGGCTGGTGCTATAGTTAGAGGATGTGGGTTTCTTGTCTTGAAATAGCAGTGATGTTGAAGCATCTCTGAGAACAGGACATACACACAGGCTGTCATGGGTTCAGGGAGAGCTCTCTTGTGAGGACATCTACGTGGTCCACGTCCCCGGGTTCGACATTTCCTGTTTTCACCCTCGTTTCCAGATGAGGCAGCCACTGCTGAAGGACTGGACGGAGGAAGACTTTAAACTGACACTGTCCCTCAACTCAGAAACATCCTCCCATAGCATATCCATACCATGCACCACACACATCACATATGTACATTTCCTGTTCCATATATAGGACAAGTATCAGCCCAGGACCACCAAGACCAAGTTCTCAGCACAGAGGAGATTTATCTGCCCCAGAGGGGCACAGGGCAGGGATAAAGGACCAGAACAGGAGATAGAGGAAGAGGGAGAAGGGGAGGGGAGGAAGGGAGAGGAGAAACAAAGGGAACAAAGAACTGTCTCTGGATAGAGAAGAGACAGACGTGGCCAATAGGCAAATGGCCGTTTATAAAGGTAAAAGGGGAACTCGTGTTAGGATGCAGCATTTAATTTAAACGGAGTGTTAGGTGAACCCAAAAGGGCTTTTGATTGCTGGACTTCAGTACTTTGAGAGCTAGACCTTGGAAATCAGCCTCAGGAGGAGGTCGCCACCAAAGAAAGGGATAGACCGTGATGGCTAGCTTTGGGAAGAAATAGGGAGAGGGCAAGGCCTGCTAGAGTCACTCTCACCATGCTTGAGTTGGCCAGTGTGTGTGTGTGTGTGTGTGTGTGTGTGTGTGTGTGTATGTGTGTGTGTGTGTGTTTCCCAAGTACTTACTGCAATCAGACATTCTACTGGACACATATTTATTATTGACATCTCATCTTAGACTTACACGTACCTCGTTACACAGGTACCATCATTTCTAAGTATAGATGAAGAAATAGATTCGGTAGGACAAGTTACTTGCAAAATACATCAAATAAGTAGGCAAAGCCAGAGTTGGCTCCCAGGGGTTTTACTGCCTTTGAAGCTCTTCACTATTGTCCCCTCTGCCATGTTGATCTCCCAGCATCCTTAGAGGTGATTTTCCCTCCACCACTGATGGACCAACTCAGAGAGGCTCAGGGGTAAGTAGGTGAGTTTGCAGCTCCCAGGGTCCAGGCCTCCCAGCCCTGGGCTGTGCACACTCCACCAAATGTTGTCTTTTCACCATGCTGTTCTGCATTCAGTCTCAGGCGAGCCTTTGTTACTGAAGAACATCTCCACGGAGACAGCGGGTTACTACATCTGCACCTCCAGCAATGACGTGGGGACAGAGTCCTGCAACATCACCGTGGCACCCAGACCTCGTAAGAGCAGGGTGGGGAGGGAGGGAGGGCTACAAGGTCCAGAGATGGCTGTTTGAGGCCATTGGAGGTGAATGAGTGGCCAACGTGGCCCTGGAGAGATGACTCCTGGCCCAGCTTCTCTCACCCTGAGAAGCCCAGATCCTCCGGTTCTTTGGAAATAGAGCCTGGGACACATTTCTGGAGACCTCTTCAGCCATACCTGCCTTGTGGTCACTCAGAGTGTGAGGAGTTTCTTGAACCAGCTGTCTTGGTTTAAACCCTATTCCCTTTTGGTGGGGAGAGGGAGACCATAGCATAAGCCAGAAGCAGGCGACGCTAACACTCAGGGTTTTTGGAGAGCCCAGGGAGCCCGGAGTCAGGATGCTCTGGTCTGTCTCTCCTTGTATGCGTTTCTAACCTAAAGAATGTCCTTAGATCTGTCTGATCACAATGCTCCAGGGCCATGTTGTAGCGTGTTACCAGAAGCTTCCAACCATGGCTCCCTGGTCAGGCAGAAGAACTGGAGTTGCCCAGAGGCTGGGGAGGGACTGGCCTGCTGTGCCTTGTACCAAGAGGCTCCTCACCTCCTGCCTGCCTGTCTATTCTGTACCCATGACTGACCGGGGGTGGGGGACTGGGGGAAGAGGTAGAGTTGGGGAGAGGGGTAGAGCTGGGGAGAGGGGTAGAGTTGGGTGTCGGGAAGTACGGCTGTTTCATCCTCTTACAGCCTCCATGAACATTGCGCTGTATGCGGGCATTGCGGGGGGTGTCTTTGTGGCCCTCATCATCATCGGCGTCATCGTCTACTGCTGCTGCTGCCGGGAAAAGGACGACAAAGCTGAAGACAGGGAGGAAGCGCGGCCGTAAGTGTGCTGGGATAGGCAGCCCCTTGGATGGGAGCTGATAGAGATGCACAGCCCAGCGCCTCGGGCATGCGCATTAGCGCCTTGGGAGACACCAACACATTTCGGTCTTTCCCAGTTGCAGTTGAGGAATGAGCGACTCAGCCAAGTCAACCTTGTCCTCTGGGCCTGTGGTTTTCAGATTCTCTTCTCGGAGCAGGCCTTCTCATGGCCAGCCGAGGGTCAGACAGAGGCTGGAACACACTCTTTCCACCTTGATCTCCTCAGCTCCTCAGTTGGGAGATCTCACTGTGGGCTGGGTAACCACCCCCTCCTGCCCCCTCCCCCCCACGAGGGAGGGCTAACTTTCTTTTCTTTCTTCATTGCCCTATAGGAACCGAGCAGCTTACCAAGTGCCTAAAAAGCAGCAGATAGAAATTTCCAGAGGGCGGGAAGACGAAGATGACTACAGACACGAGGATCGGAGGAGCTCGGGGCGCAGCACTCCAGACCAACCTTTCCAGTGAAGGGGCCTTCTGCCCAGTGGGAGAGGAGGGAGGGCTAGGACCCAGGCTCCTGCTCTGGCTGCCCTTCTCCCAAGTCCTGCCCCTCCCCCAGGCATTGGTGGATTATTTCTTCCTGTGTATCTGCCTCTGGGGAGCATCACTGGCCTGGCTACTGACGTCCTACCTGATGACCACTGAAAGGACCCTTCCTCATTGCTAAATCTGACTCAGGGTCTGGCCTTCTCCCTAGACCAGACAGCATCCTCTGCCTCCCTTATGGCTGGCAGGGTCTCCTAGAAGCTCAGCACCATGCAGGGCTGCTTCTGCTCCGAGCTCGCCATCCAGGCAAGCGCCAGCTTCAGAAGGTGGGAGGCTGCCCTGCCTCACCATGCCCGACACTCAGGGGAGAACCACTGATGGGCCTGCACTCAATATTTTGTTGAATGAAGAGAAGAAATCAACGATAAGGTGTAGTCCCTGTGATTTACCCAGCTTAATTGTGCCCTCCATGCTAAGGGGCCACGTTGGCCTCCAGCTTCCCCCTCAGCTTCATCTCCCACCACAGTGTTTCTGTTTCTAGACATACGCCTTCTTAGGACTTCCCCAAATTCAGTTCCATCTCTGCCTGTCAAGAGCCTGCTTGTCCTTAGAACCCACTAGTCTTGGATCCCCAAATCTTTCTTAATCCTGTGACTGCTAACACACAGGGAGACAGTGATGTCACTTTGTCCCACACCTAGACCTGGGCAGCATGCAAGGCCACCAGAGATACACTTCCTGCTGAATTAGAGTAGGTGCCCTGGAGAGGGTCTGGATCTTGGTCTGGCAGCCTCAACTGGGGACTTGCCCTCATAGCCAGTGCTTTGCCTCCTGGGTGTGACTTGGGACACCTGGTGACTCCACCCAAGCCCTGTCTTAGTCTGGCTAGGTGGGCAGACTGATTTAAAATGAGCACAGACAAAAGGTTACTTCCCTCCCACCTCTGCCCAGCCATGGCCTCTGAATGCCAGCTGCCCTGCCTGATGCAATCCACCCTTTTCGTCACTCTCCAGGGCTCTCTCAGGCCATATGAGCTGCTCCAAATGTGTTTTACGACTGGATAAAGTTTTCTAGATCACCAGATAAGCAACTGTATCAATCCCTTTCCCTCTTCTGATTTTATGTACACTTATATTTTATATACTTTGCTAAACTCTTTGTTTCAATCAAAATGCTTCTTTATCAATAAAGTTACTGGTGGAAATTCACTTTTCTTTGTTCACCCATCTCATCTTTCCTTCCTGCCGAGTACACCTGTGCCTAGCAGGTCAGTGAGGCAAGGTGACCAGGTAGAGAATCTTGGGGTTCTATTACTTGTGGCCAAGGAAAGGGTAGGCAGTGACTCTCAAGGTTGTTGGGGACAGGACTGAGTGTTCCCGCCTGCGGAAACACTCACTCCGGTCTAGGTTTGTCCTGAAAGGCGGAACTGTCCTAAAAGGGAATAGGCTGCGAAAGGAAAATGAAGCCAAGGCAATGTTTACTGGTCAAGGCTCGAAGTTTAATAGCCGAACTCCGTTTAAATAACACGGAAAGATTCCCAGCCCCCTCCTCAGTCTTTGATGGTGCCGGCAGCTGTCTGATCATAGGTGGGTCTAAGGATCAAGGCAGGGATGAATGTCTGTTGGCGTAGGTGGTCCAAGGATGCTGCATTCTGGGAGATCCGGGGAGTCCTCTCGGTAGGCCGTGGAGACACAGCAACTCTCTGGTGGGTCTCAGCGCCTGTAGGGGGCTGGTGTTTTGAAGGAGAGTGATTAGTGTAACAGCAAGGCAGGCTTGGTGGCAACAAGGAGCTGGGAGACCCTAACACAGGACAGAGGTCAGCCTGGTGGTGGAGGTATATTCCAAGAGCCTGCAGTGTCAGAAGACCTGGCAGGCCTGGTAGTCATCCATATGCTTCCAAGATGGTGACAGAGACTCCCTCGCTGTGATACCCTACAGTGCCCTTTCTGAGGAGATGGGCAGATCACCCTGTTAGAGAGAACCATGGCACCTCTCTCCCAAAGCAGCTTGGATCCATGGTCAGCTTGAACACAGACTCATGAGTCATTTTTAAGGTCATCTCCTTCATGTCCATTTCTGTGGAGCTCTGTGTTTCTCCTGCCTCAGCATCTGTCATATGGTGCTGCCATGACCCGGGTATACATATTCACTTCTGCTTCTGCCTACGAGATGCATGAGCATCGGAACTGGCTCATGGGCACTTGGTAAGGGTTAGTTGCATAGGTAATGCTTACTGTCACAGTGTCTTGTTCAAGGGCTAGCACCTAGCCTCCTGGCTACTTAGAGATGCCACTATCCGCCATGGTTCATGGTTCCACAGGCATGTCTGGAGGCCACTCCATCCTGTTGGCTCCCAACTTAGCTTGGGTTTAGGGAAGAGCATAGGAGAAAACTGGCTTTACTTCAGCAGGGAATGTTGTGAGCACCTGCTAGCTCTGTGCTGCTTACAGGGGTACTGAAGAGCTAGTATCTAGGGCAGGAAGCAGACACAGAACAGGTGCATGAGACAGAAGTACTGGGGCAAGGTGTGTGTGTGTGTGTGTGTACACGCGCGCACGCGCGCCTAGGGATGATTCAAATGGGTGATATTTGCTTGCATCTTGACAAAACAGAGCAGGCGCTGACACTCACTTGTCCTCTAGCACAGGACTCTATTATTTGGGTGTCAGCTCTCATTATCAGTTGGCAACAGTACAGATTCCTGCTGAATTTATCACAGTCCAGAAGCTGTGGCAGTTAGATTGCTGTAGGTTCCCATACAGCCTCAGCTAGCCCAGCACGGATGCTCAGAGCCTCTGGGCAGGTGCTCAGACAGGTCCCTGAAAGATGAGATACAGCTTATAAATTAACTACTCATCAGGGCTTCTACTGAAGTTGCTTTTGTGTCACAGTGTATTGGGTCTCAAAGGCAGAGACACGTACATACCAATGGCAAGCGGTAAGGCTGTACTTACTGTGGACCAGCTACGAGTCTAACCATTTTCCACATCTCTCCTACAGTCCTCACGGGACCAGTCTTAGTCAGTGTTCTATTGCTGGGAAGAGGCAGCCATGACAGAGTCAATTCTTATAAAGGAAAGCATTTAGTTGGAGCTGGATTACAGTTTCAGAGGCTTAATCTATTACCATCATGGCAGGGAACATGGTAGCATGCAGGCAGACATGGTGCTGGCGAGGTGGCTGAGAATTCTACATCAAGATCTGCAGGCAGCAGGAAGAGAGGGACACTGGGTTCGGCTTGTGCTTTTTAGACCTCAAAGTCCACCCTCAGTGACAACATGGCCACACCTATTTCCTCAAGGCCACATCCACTAACCTGTCTAAAGTAAGGGCACTCCCTAATGGCTAAGCATTCAAATCTATGAGCCTATGGGGCTGGTTCTATCAAAATCACCAGATGCTTTTAGTATTCCCATTTTACAGAGCAGAAGTTGAAGCATGGAAAGTCAAGCCCTTAAAACACAGGATACCAAGTTGCTATTTCCAACTATAAAATCTTTTTGCCACGGTGAATAGGGACCGTGTTCTCACTTTCTTATCGAGTACAGAATCAGAATAAGAGAAGTTGGCTGCCTTCAGTAACCCTCGTCATCGTCGTCGTCGTCGTCGTCGTCGTCTATAGCAGTACTTACAAGCAGGCATTATATCGCCTGTGGAGAGTCTAGAAGCTTCCAGGGTTTTGGATCTATCCCTGTATGTTGTTTCAAGGATCTGGTCATCTTCACAGGTGATCTTGGGGGGAAATCATGGACCTGTGGGCGGGGCCTCTTTGACCACGCCCCTACATTTGCATACTGGTGTTTTTTCTTTTCTGGTCTCAGTCAGGTACATTTCCAGAGCTCCCAAGCTGGTGTCTCTGATGACCCTTGTTTGCTGCGCAGCCTCAGCTAACCACGTTCACTTCCTTCTCCCTTTCTTCCTATTTACACTTTTTTTCAGACTGGAGAAAAACTTCCTCCGGTACCAACCAGGTCAGCTTGGCCTGGGAGCTGCGACTTATGGCTAACTTTCTGCTGTGATCTGGGATGTGTTGGTTTTGACACTCATCTCAAGTGGGCACATTTACCCCTGATTGCCAGGCTGTTGAGTGGATTCTTGTTTCAATGACAAACTGCTCCAGAGATGGACTTAAAAATCGTAGTGACTGAAAAATCAGCAGGCATTGCTTTCTTACACGTGCAAGTTCCCCTTTGCCAGTTTATCTTTTTGTAACTTATTTTTTTTTAAATTTTTATATAGGTGGGTGTACTGTGGAGGTTAGAGGACAAGTTTCAGGGGTTGGTTCTCTCCTTCTTCCATCCTGGGGATCCTGCTATGGCAGCCTCTGAGGCCCCTGTCTGTCTAGTGGGTGGATATTCCGCCCTCAGGGTGCTGTTTGCCACCTGTCAGCAGAGAAGACGGAACACACAATAAACTTCCAGTGGTCTCTCTCAACTTTGGTCCTGAGGTGACCACAGAGTCTCTGCTTAGGCCACGGATGAGTCACCATGTAGCAACCATGTCTTTGGGTGGCAAGATGTCAATGTGACCTTGACATGGGGAGAAGATGAATTGGCTGTTGGTCCCTGCCACCATCGCCTCATTCCAGTCTCTGAGAATTCTCCATTTTACAGAGGAGGCTGGGATGTCATTAGCGGTGACAAAGCCAGGAGGATGAGCCTGAGACTCAGATCCGATGATGAACACCTTGTCCTTGTCACCTGGTCACATCTTCTCCTGGTCCTGTGCACATGCAGAGGGTGGGAGCAGAGGAGGCTGAATTAGGGCTGCTTGCTTTAAACACACACACACACACACACACACACACACACACACACACACGCTACATAATGAGACCCTGTTCGGGAAGTAATCAACTTGTGTGAGAGCTGAAGTTTTTGTCAGGCGCACTTCATTTCCTTGCACCTTTTGAAGGGACAGGGTGACTCATTCAGCTTTGTGAAAAAGCCAAAGCTTATTCATTAAAATTTTCACTTACCACAGTGTAAGTCCCCTCAAAAATGGGTCTCAGAAATATTCAGGTCCTATTTTGAGGAGGTTAAGTGTCATGTGTTGCCTTTCAAGATGCAGAAGGAGGTTAGGGGAGGGATTCCTCAACCAGCTGCTCCTACAGCACGGTATCTAGGGACCAGAGAGGCTGGGGCAGGGGGACACATACAGATATGCACAGCATGCGGGGAAGTGGCACGGTTCTGCAGGATATCTGCCCTGCACCTTTTAAATCTCGAACTTAAAACAAGGTCTAGGTACAGTACGAAGACCTGAATGGTGTGAACTCAGTTGTTGACACACTGTTCACTTTAGTATGATGCAATGAATGAACACGTCAGTGTGTTTACTTCAAATAAAGGTATTCTCCCACAGAGCTACATGTATCCACTCAAACCAGGAAGGGGCGTCATCACCCCCTCATTACAGCCCCATCCTCAGAACCCATCCAAGTTCCACAAACTTCCCAGGAATGCCCAGGGAAGCAAGAAGACCCAGGCCAGATTCGCCCACTGCATTTATGATCACCTATATAGGCAGTCTCCTCTAGGTCAGACCGATTGATTCTTTGTTTTTCTTTTCCTGGATTTCTGTGACTTTGACACTTCTGATGGCTACAAGCCAGCTTTGGAAAACATCTCCCAGCTGCCTGATGGTTTGTTCTGGTTAAATCCATGGACCTCTGAGGAGGAAACCACAGAAGTGAAGCTGTGCTCCAATGTCCCTGTATCCTGTTGACCCGGCCAGGCCTGACAGGATTCAGCTTCCCCATTGCTGGGGACATCGACTTTGTTCACTTGGTCAAGGGTGTCTGCAAGACTGCTCTGCTCACTTCCCATGGCAAACACTGCTAAGATTTGGAAACATCTCAGAGAGTAGGTAAACATTATCTCCTCCAACTTTATTTACATATTTATAAAGTCTCTGCAGAATTCTGTGTGTCTGTCTCATTCCAAAGGTTATGACCTATGACCTATCACTAACCCCCCCCCCCCTTCGATATCTGAATCACTTGCAGGTTGGCTAAGGAGCACCTTGGCCGCTGGCATGTCCCTACCATTCTGTGTGTACTGAGTGCCTTCTTACCGTAAGCTTGTTTTGTATCATTTCTGTCCCAGTTCTGATGTCAGCTGTTTCTCCACGGACCGTCTGCCCGGTTTAGGGGAACACTTTTCAGTACGTGAGGTGTGCTCATTGCTGCTAAGGAGTAATTGTTCTCAGCCTTCCTCAGGAGCAGACAGACGTAGTGAGTGAAAGACACGCCTCCTGAACTTGCAACTGCGTTCTTGTGAAGATAAACACTCACTCCATTGTCTGTCTGGCCTCCAACAAGCCAGGGTCCAGGTGAGTTTCTTTCGGCTGTGAGAGGCTCTAGAACCCCATTCTCTTTTATCTATTTACTGACTTGAGCAGTTTCTCTGTGTTGTACACCACTTTCCATTTACAGTCTTTCCCTCTTTGCTATGTGTGACAGGGCTCTGCCTTCTCTACTGAAGAGCCTGGCTTGTGAAGACAGACACGTCCACTTCTAGAAGCCTGTGGCTACTACTTCCCTAAGCTTACCTTGCTCATGTCGGCTTCAGGGCATAGTGTGAAAGGTTCAAACACAAGCTTAAGGTACTTTTGTCTGCACACACACACACACACACACACACACACACACACACACACACACAGAGAGAGAGAGAGAGAGAGAGAGAGAGAGAGAGAATTGTGTCAATACCACTTACCGAAAGGTTTCTTTCTCCCACTGACCTACCTTGGTATCTTGGGGATGGGGGTGGTGGTGAAAATCAATTGAGGATCTAGATGCGAGTCTATTTCTGGACTCTCTGGTCTTCTCCCTTGAGCTGTTTGTCTGTCTTGATGCCAGTACTGCCCTTGATACTATGGTGCAGAGTGTGTCTTGGTTGTGATAAATCAGTTAAAATCTCCTCAGTGCTTTTTAAGGATTGCTTCTGACCAGTCTAGAAACTTTGATTTTTGGTATCATAGGAGAGTTAGTTTTTATACTTATGAAAGAAGCTCTTGGAATGTTAGTTACGATGTCAAGCTGAGAGGGATCATCGGGAAGGCTGACTCTGTCTAGCTGTGAAGGCGCGTGCTTCTCTGCTGTTCAGATCTCTTGAACTCCTCACAGAGACACTAGGCAGTTCCCAGTGCAGAGATTTTGCAGGTATTTTGTTCCATTTGAAAATGCCTAATGGTTTTGATACTATGATAATCGGAATTGGTTTTTACATCCCATTTACTTTGCTTAATTTATTTTGCATCTCTATTTTTAGATACATACATTTAAAATAATTATATCTTCATATTTAATTGGCCCTTTTGTTAGTAGGAAGTGTTCTTAATTAGCTATGGTAATACTCTGTCTTGAAGTTTGTATTCACTAATAAATGTTAAACATAAACTAATATGTTTATAGATTATAAGCCATTTGCTATCATTGATTTTTTGACATTAATAACAGATATTAAGATGTTATAAATATATGAGACATATCTTTATGATGAAGTGGAAACTATGATTAATACAAAAAATTACATTTTTAAAAATTTATGTGTATGTGTCTATGTGTGTTCATCTGTGTGCACAGGTGTCTGTAGAGGCCAGAAGGAGTTGTGCTGGGTTGTGGTGAGTGCTGGGAATTGAACTCAGGTCCTCTGTGTGAGCAGAAAGCACCCTTAGCCACTTAGCCATCGTTCCAGCCCATGAAATCATTTTATGCTCCCTGTTGTATGATACATCTGCCTTTGTAATTTTACATTCAATGTGTTTGTGTCACTGTATTTAAACTAGATTTCCCTTTTCTAATCGACACTGACAGTTTCTTGATTTGGATCCAAGGTCCCACTATGGGGCCCACACTGGCCTTGAGGTCAGGATCTGCCTCTAGGGTGCTGTTATTAGAGACATGGACCACAGAGCCCGGATCCAATCTTCTCCTTTCTCAGAGTTTATTTTTATTTTATTTATTTACTTTTTTTTTTTTTTT